>NW_026067920.1:22818023-22835926 GCF_014885135.2 Alexandromys fortis
AAGGTGGTGCAGAAATTGTGGGAATGACCAACCAATGACTGGACCAGCTAGAGACCCATGCCATGAAAGGGAACCCACCACTGAGGGCCAGGACCCAGAGCAGGATAGCCCAGAGACCCAGGATAGAGCCCAATATAACTGGAGAAAAAAGTTGGCAAAGAAGAAAAGAAGGCTGGGAAAATCTTGACAAGGATAATTACAACCAGTCACAGATTTCAACGCAAAATATTTCAGATTACCCTAAGGTGACCTATGGTTCTTTATGATACTAAGCATGGGGGCTTAGGAGACAGACAGGCGTTCAGCAGTTAAAAGCCCCTGTTGCTCTTGTAGAGGACGAGGGTTCGGTTCCCAGCACCTGGGTAGCAACGCACAACTGTCTTCAACTGCAGTTCCAGGGAATCTCACATTCCTCTGACCTCTTTAGGCACTACATACATGTAGGCAAAACACACATAAAATAAAGATAGATCTTAAAACAAAACAGCCAGGCGGTGGTGGCGCACGCCTTTAATCCCAGCACTTGGGAGGCAGAGGCAGGTGGATCTCAGTGAGCTGTTACACAGAGAAACCTGGTCTCAAAAACAAACAAACAAACAAGCAATTATGATACTGAGCAGGCCAGAGAGATGGCCAGGGCAGGGGAAGTAGAAGACTGAGGACCTGAGCTCCGTCCCCAGAAATCGCTAGAAGCTATGTATGCAGGCACACACATATAATGTCAGCACTCCTGTAGTTGAAATGAGAGGTAGAGATAGCCAGGAACTCACAGGACAACTAGTCTGGAGTACACTGCAAAGTGACAGAAACAAAGTCACTGCCTCAACAAGGTGGAAGGTGAGAATCAGCCATGAAGATTGCCTTCTGTCCTATAAACATGCACACACACACACACACATACACATGAACACACACACATGCACCCCACTCACACATACATACTCACTCATACACATACACGCATGCACACACACTCAAACACAATACAAATTTTTAAATACTAAAACAGACACCCTGAGTATACCTTTAAATGCTTCTCAGACACACAGTGAAGGAAGTTGTGTGTAGAATTCTAAGTGACAGAGCCTGCCCAGAAAGTTCAAGTTATGCAAATGACCCCAAAAGCCCACCCTGTGTGACCTAAAAGCCTCCACTCTGCGCTGTGTGACCACCCTTTGCCCTGCTCTAGTCTGTTTCTTCCTCTTTCTAAGCACACTGTCTAATGACCCATCTGCTTCCACGTGATGGTTCTCTGCTCAGCACTCTGAGGATGAGAACCTGGAGCCCCTCCCTCCCAGGCTCCCAGTAGCAGCTCAGACCTCTTTGTATCTGTGTCTGTCACTGACTGAAACGCCATTATACAACACATGGCTATGGTTGTGTTGTGTTTGAATTATGTTATTATTGTAATTACAACGCCTTTTCCTGCCCTGCAAGTGAGACAAGAGGGTCTGAGGGAAATCTAACAAAGCCCATGGTTCTCACTTGAACTGGGATTTCAGCTGAGACCATGGTTTGCCCACAGTTCTGTTCTACAGATAACTGAGGTCCTATGCCCTGGCAGGCACCAGAGAGTCTAGGATGAGGAAGATGCCGCTGTGCACTTGTGAGACTTACAGCCAAACCTTGGAATGCAGAGCAAACGAGAGGAGCTGGGTGGGAGACCCTGGACCAAACTCTCCTATTCCAAACAGCCAAGAGGCCCAGAGCATGAGACCTCTGTTGGAACCCGGAAGCCGCTGGGCTTTCACAGCAAGTTGTCATGCATACCTGCTCCTCGTCCCTTAGAATAAAACTCAGGCTGGTTTTTATACAGCAGAAACCCACAGAAACAAACTGATGAAGCACGAGCTGAGAAGGGAGAGAGGAGGCACAGGACCAGGCCAGCAAGGTGGAAAGTAAGGAGCTCTGAAGACTGCACCTTCTTCGCTGGCTCTGGGCCCAGGGCTGTGCTGTTTCTTCAGAAAAGGACTGGGTTGGAATTTTGAGAATGAGAGCGTTGTTAGCGCACACTGGAGCCTCTCCAGTCCTTTGCAGTTCTGTGAAGTTGTGACTCAGTGTTCCTGCATCATAAAGCGTAGATGAGAAGCTGCCAGGTCCTCATCAGTGTCTATGATGAGGTTTTACAAAACACCAGACAAATATTTTCTGAAATCTTTAGTCCTGCAGAAACAAGAAGAAGCACACTGATTCAGCATGTCATGGATGAGAAAACCATGGAGCTCAAATGCACAGGGGAATTTAGTAGCATGTATGTAAGCATGTGCATGTGTGTGCACGCATGTGCACGTATGCGCATGTGTGTGCACGCATGTGCACGTATGCACATGTGTGCACATGCACACACACGAGTCCTTGAGTAGAGTGTGTACACACATGTTTGCACTCAGCAAGGCCAGAGAAGGATGTCAGTTACCTTGCCTGTCTCACTCTTTGAGACAAGATTCCCCCCCCACTCACCCTGGAGCTAAGTTAGAAACAGCAAGCTTAAGTGGTTGTCCTGTCTCTATACTGCACAGTGCTTGGGTGACAGGCTCCTGTGACCATGCCAGGCTTTTTCAAGGGTGCTAGCAAACACTCTTACCCACTGCACCTTCTCACCGACCCTTAAGAACATCTTAATGCAAATTATGACTTGTTTTCTTCTCATTTTTGAGTTTTATGTATGAGGCTAACACATAAATACACTTAAGGTGTTACTGTTTGACTTCTTATCACACAGAATTCAGTATCCCCAAAGGTGTGTCAGACTTATTTTGAAACTTCTGTCTGAGAGGCTATGAAAACAGCCCTCTGGGTTATAAAACAGATCTTGCCGCTACTGCATGAGCTGGAATAAGCCTTTTCACAAATAAGCCCAAGTCAACATATGGATTGAAAAGTGAAGAAAAGACACAACCAAGGCATAAGACCTCTCTCGCGGCTGCCCCAATGCTCATTCCACCCGCAAAAGCCGAGCAACCAGAAGTCCACACGTTTCCTCGCCAAAGACGAAAGCACAGCTCACAGTGAGCACAACCGCAGTCAGTAACACAAGCAGTATCAAGAGCAGATCAGCGCGCTCACATGCCAGGAAAGAGAGTTTTATGGTTTTAGTAGAGAACGCTCCACATTCTGCTCTACTCAGGGCCAAATGCAAAATTAAACAAGTGGAAAATCCGCTGGAAACAGCGTGGGGCTCTCCAACACAAACATTCCCTTCTTGTCGTTTGGATCGTTTGAGGCAGCAGGGCTCAAGGGCTGGAACAGGAAGAACCAGAGTCATCACTCATCCCTAGAGAAGCCTGCACTGAGTGTATTTTATTTTAGTTACTTTCCTGGAGGCTGAGCTTCTCCAGGATACCTGGGAGCAGGGGGGTGGAGTGGGTTGGGGAAGGAGGATGGGAGTTTGTGCTGCCGACTTCAAGTCTCCTGGTACTGTCTCTCCAGGCTCAAGCGGGCACCTATCCAGGACGAATGGTCTGTCCAGAAGCTGGGACCCTCCACCCTCTGGTTCTTCAAGATGTCCCTATGAAGGGCATATTTGCTCTCTCTTGTGTCTCGCTCATTCTTTCTGGCAGTCATCACGCTTCCCGTGGCTAGCCTTTTTCATAGGGCCAATGATAACAATATTTTTTTCCTCCTAGTAACTTGCTTTCTCAGCTCCCTCAAGGAATATTGGCCTGAGGTCTCCAGGATGGCATCTAAGTGAATGCTTCTTCACCCATACCCTCCACTGCCCGTGAGACCACCAACTCTCCAACTGACGTCCCAACTCCCCATCCCCACTTCATCCCATGCCCGCAGGAAGTTGCCAGACACGAATCCAGTGCCTATAAACCCAGGAATCTGGAATGTTTGGATGGAGCGCCGACTCGCTCCCCGCCCCCGCCCACACCAAACCCTGCCCAGTCTCAGAAAGCCAGCTAATTACTATCTCTTTATCTACCTCTTGCCTTTGGGCTTCTTATCTTTCTTTATTCTATGTGTCTTTCTTTCCTTCTCACTCCTTGACTGGCTGTGTAGCTTGGCTCTGCATCCTCCTCTCCTCCTTCTCCTTTTCTTGCTCCTTCCTCTTTTTTCTCAGACTAAATTTTTCCTTCTATATACTCTCTCTGCATTCCAGCCCCACCTATTTCTCTCTCCCGCCTAGCTTTTGGCCATTCAGCTCTTTATTAGACCAATCAGGAGGCGGTTTAATCAGGCAAAGTGACACAGCTTCACAGAGTTAAACAAACGCAACATAAAAGAATGCAGCACATCTTTGCATCATTAAACAAATGTTCCCCAGCATAAACAAATGGGACACATCTTCAACTAATATTCCACAGTTATGGGTTTTGAGACACGCCCCCCCAAAACTGTCCCTGTCTTTAAAATATGTTGATCTTTGCCATAAATAATCTGCTTCTCCTTCATGGAAAATTCCGCATAGTTGGTGCCAGTGCCAGGGGTTTGATTTCCCACTTGGCCTTTCTCTGTGACACTCATTTTAGTAAATACAAATAGTTCTGCACTTGGGTTCCCCCTACCACTGCAGCTATCTGTGATAAGACCGTCAGCTTGGCCACTTTCAAAGTTTGTGAGAAAGCCCAGAAAGGGCAGACATGGCTAGGCCAAGGTCGTGTGACTACAAAGCAGCGGTCTGACACCCTCCTCTCCGTCTGTCGTCCAGACAGGCGAACTGAACTGAACACCGTGGCCTGCATCTCAACCGTGTTCTACTGTCTATTTCAAAGTAGCTCAGGTTGGTCGTTTTCTTCTATTTTGACTCTTACCCCAGCCTCCTTCTCCATGAAAGCCTTGTTCTTACTAAGCTACCTCACAGACCTTTTTAGGGTCAGAGATGTCTACAAAGGGCTTTGAGAAGGGTGGGGATTTAATCATGGTGACCCGAACAACAATTTCCCAGACCCTGTGAGCTTGTCAGGTCAGGCGGCAGGTGGCTGGTTTGAAGACAGAAGGGATATCTTGGATCAGTTGGGTGATCACAGGGGCCCTAAGTGAGGGAGACAGGAGAGTGGGTGACAATATGGAGAGATGAGAGAACTCAACCAGCAGCGCTGGCTTTGAAGCTGGAAGGCGTCATCATGTGAAGGAATGTGGCACCTTCCGAATTTAAACCAGTAAGAAAGCAAGTTCTCCCTTGGGGTGCCAGCAGGGAAGGTGGCACCCACCGAAATGATTTTCACCCTAGACATTTGGAACCATTGATCTCCAGAACCACTGGAGACCAGAATAATGGCCACATAACCTATAAATGACTACTGGGAACTAAAGCAATCACTACAATGGCTGAGCTTATCAGCAGTGAACCGTGCTGTGTGTACAGTGAGCTGTGCTGTGTGTGTACAGTGAGCTGTGCTGTGTGTGTACAGTGAACCGTGCTGTGTGTGCAGAGTGAACTGTGCTGTGTGTGTACAGTGAGCTGTGCTGTGTGTGTACAGTGAACCGTGCTGTGTGTGCAGAGTGAACTGTGCTGTGTGTGTAGAGTGAACCGTGCTGTGTGTGTACAGTGAGCCATGCTGTGTGCACAGAGAGCCGTGCTGTGTGTGCACAGTAAACCGTGCTGTGTACAGTGAACCATGCTGTGTGTGCACACTGAGCCATGCTGTGTGGGTACAGTGAACCGTACAATGTGTGCACAGTGAGCCATACTGTGTGTGCACAGTGAAGTGTGCTGTGTGTGCACAGTGAGCCATGCTGTGTGTGTACAGTGAAGTGTGCTGTGTATGTACAATGAAGTGTGCTGTGTGTACAGTGAGCTGTACTGTGTGTGCACAGTGAACCGTGCTGTGTACAGTGAACCATGCTGTGTGTGTACAGTGATCTGTGCTATGTACAGTGAGCTGTGCTGTGTGTACAGTCAACCGTGCTGTGTGCACAGTGAGCTGTGCTGTGTGTGCACAGTGAATCATTCTGTGTGTGTGTACAGTGAGCAGTGCTCTGTGTGTACAGTGAACCGTACTGTTTGTGTACAGTGAGCATGTCCCCCAGTATCTGATAAGAAAACAACAGCCCGACAACAGCCAGGCAGCTCACCAGAGCACACATCTCCAAGCAGAGCTGCTTCTAAAATCCCAGGCTGGACTCAGCGTTGAAAACAGTGAGAGGCTCATGGCTATAACACCCCACCACCAGCAAGATGAGGGTCCCTTGCATCCTCCCTGTCCGCTCCGCTCAGGCAGCACCGACTTTGTCTCTTTGGTGACTTCTATCTTCTCTACATCTTCTAGCCTGCTTTCAGGCTCATCCCGCTGGTAAGGAAGGCTGCAGCTAGCCAAGAGGGCTGTGCAGTTCCAACCAGGGAACGTCTCAGGCCCGTCGCAGGCTTTGGGGTTCCAGATTCACCAACAGCAGAAAAGAACTGGAGACCTTCTGTTTTGCTCTGTTCCTGCTGGGAGATCATCCCTACTTCACACATCTCATCGGAGGGTAAAGGCCAGATCCTAACATTGTTTTCCTGGCTATGCATTAACATTTTGTTTCAGTCTTGACCCAAAGCTGGGTCACAATGAAAAGCTTGAGGGATTTCCAAAGCTGTACCAAAACTAACTGATATTTGACTATGTTTCCAGGTCCCAGCTCTCCTCCGCTGTCAACAGCCAGATCTCTGGAGTGCCCCAGTCAGGCCTGCAGGATCACTGGTAAGCGATCCAGCTTCCACAGGTGTGCGGCTCAGACCCACACCCTAGAACAAATTCTTTGGCAAATCAGCAGGTTTTAACTAACAAGGACACAATGCAGGACACCAGGCTGTGTAATTGTCTGAGAGTGACTTTGGGGAGGCAACGGGTTTGGCCACCAAACAAAGAAGTAGGAAGAAAAGCGTGCAACGTGGAAGAGTAAAGATTAACTTGGTGGGTTAATTCCATGGAAATCTATTCGGGATGGCACTGGACCTGAGGGTGGGGGCCGGGCTTGGTGGGGCTACTTTAGGGGACCGACCACTGGCAGGGCAGAAGTGAGGCGGATGCAGGCAGCCCTCCTTTGTTGCTGTTTTCAGCAACTCTTTCCAGTCTATTTTAAACATTAAAAGTGTTCCAAGGAAGACAGGGAGCCTGATTCGGCTGTTCAGTGCTTGCCTTGCAAGCATGTGACAGGAGCTCTGTGGGCCCAAGCTTAGTAGCACACATCTCAAAGTTGGGGGGAGAGGCAGGTAGATCCTGGGGACACATTCCCGGGCTGACGGAAGACCCTTTCTCAGAAGACTTAGTGAGTGGCACTTTGGCACTTGAGGATGACTGCCAAGTTTGTCCACTAGCCTCCACATGGACTCTCACACACGTGTACACACACACACATGCACGCACACATGCACTCTCACACATGTACACATACATACATGCACTCTCTCACACATACATTCACTCTCACACATGTACACACATATGCACTCACACACATGTACTCACACATGCAAGCACAGCACTCACACACATACACACATGTGCAAACATGTGCACATACACACATGCATTCACACATGCACACACAAGCACATGAACATACACTCGCACATACACAACGAATTCACACACATACACACACGTACACACACATGTATACATACAAATGCACCCACACACGCACACATACACACACTTACACATACATACAAGCACATGTGCACACACACATGTACACACACACCCCTGTTAAAAGAATGCCCTGGGTTAATCAGGCTAAATACATACTACTTCTTGGTTCTTGGAACAAGTATCTTTATTTAAGTAAAATATCTTCTATTTATTCTTCAACAATTTTATGCTTGCAAACAATACATCCCTCATATGTACCATATGTACACTAACTACCTCCTTTCATTCTTCCCAGGAACCCCCAACTCTACTTTGTGTTCTCTCTTTTGGGGGTTAATAATTCACCGAGTCCAATTAATGTGACCTCTTAGATTGATTGACTGACGTGGGAGGGTGGTGGCAGCACACAGCTTTAATCCCAGTACTTGGGAGTCAGATCTCTGAGTTTGAGGCCATCCTGGTTTACAGAGTGAGGACTGCCCTGGCTACATAGAGAAACCCTGTCACAAAGAAACAAAACAAAACAAAAACAACAATAACAAAAAGATGCTGACTGATCTTGTTGACTTGGTCTTATGTATATAATCATAGCTACAGTTAGTTATTGAATAAAATGATCATATCATGTCCTGTATTAGGGTTCTCTAGAGTGAATCAATCTATAGACTAAATCTATATATTATATATATGGATTTTTTGGAATGAATGACTTACGGCTGTGGTCCAACTGATCCAGCAATACTTGGCTATGAATGGAAAGCCCAAGAATCCAGTGGTTGCTCAGACCACAAGGTCTTTAGTAGATGCTGGAACCTTGGAGAAGTAGGCTCTGACGCCAGTAAAAGAATGGCCTTGTTAGCAAGATAAGAGCAAACAGGCAAAGGTCACAAGCTTCCTTCTTCCACATCCTGGAGGCTTTCCAGAAGAAGGCATGGCCCAGATTAAAGGCATGTGTCTTCCTATCTCAAAGATCCAGATTAGAAATGGATCTTCCTCTTGAAATTAAGTAAAAGTCCCTCACAGGTGCGCCCTCCATTTCCGGGTTGTCGTCCATCCCAAACGTAGTCAAGCTGACAGCTAAGGACAGCCATCACATGTCCAGAGACAGCGTCCCATGGCACTTTCCACCCTCCAGCTCTGACATTTTCACCCTCTGCTGCAACGTTGTCTGAGACCCAGGGCAGGGCATTGATGCAGATGTCCTATTTAGGGACGAGCACCCAACAAATACTTATTCTCCGCACTTTGGCCAGTTATGAGTCTCTGCATTAACTGCTCGCCAATACAGAGAGGAGCTTTTCTGGTCAAGGTTGAGGGCAACAATATATATATATATATATATATATAAAAATTTAGAAGGCAGGTGACAATGTGTTCATTTGTTTAGAAAGACCAGAAATATTAGGTTCCCCCAGTGCCTCTCACCCCAGGAGCCATGGGCTTACAGTACCACACCGAGTCTTCTCCTGTAGATCAGGGATCGTGTTCAGTACAAAGGTGGTTAGCTACTCCATAGCTCCCATGCTACTACTGCACCAGTGGGCACAGCTTGCCTGGCAGATCAGTGTTCAGAAAAGGCTGCAGAGTTCCACGGATGCCTTTTATTCCCACCCCCCACCCCGCTCAGAAACCTGCAGCGCCTTCCAGCAGGACGAGAGCTAGCCAGCAGGAAGGGCGCTTTCAGATCAAGTCCCTGATCTCTCTATGACCTATAGCGAACTGTGCTCTGCCTTCAGCAACAAGGGCCTTACCAGCTCCTTCAGGTGGGCAACCATGAGCAATGGCCTGTGTTGTTGAGGGGCCTCTGGGGACTCCCTGGCCAATAACTTTTAGGGAATTTTTCCACACTTTGTGCACCCAGCATGACAAGAGAAGGGGGTGTGGCCTTGTTGGAGGAAGTGTCACTCCCTGGAGGTGACCCAGAATATCTCTCTCTCTCTCTCTCTCTCTCTCTCTCTCTCTCTCTCTCTCTCTCTCTCTCAATCAGAGGATCAGGATGTAAAACTCTCAGCTCCAGGTCGGCCTACATGCAGCCATGCTCCCTGCCATGATGATAATGGACTAAGCCTCCAAAACTATAAACCAAGCCCAATGAAACGCTGTCTTTTATAAGAATTGCTGTAGTCATGGTGTCTCTTCACAGCAATAAAACACTAAGACCGTCTTCCTGCCACCTGGAGATTGAACTCAGGGGTGTGATGCTGTTCCCGGCGGGCAACTCGATGACATCTGGAATTAACTAAAAACCCAAGCAGCTGAGCACACCTGTAAGAGACTTAGTTAATTGGATCATTTGGGACGGAAGACCCACCTGAAATCTGGCAGCGATGTAAATGGCACAGAAGAGAGAAGCTTTGGCTTTTTCCTGCTAGCCCCCACTCTCTCTGATCATTTTGTTCGCTGCTGAGGCATCCCTTCACCGGCATTAGAGCCGACTTCTTTGGGATCCTGACGTATACTGAAGACCACCTGAGGCACCCAGCCTTATAGACTGAACAGCTACTGGATTCTTGGAGTTTCCTTGGAAGACAGCAATTCTTGGATTATCAGGACCACAATCTGTAAGCCACACTAATAAACCATATGTAAATATATATGCATACATTTACATATATGTAAACATAATTTTTTAAGTTATGTGTCTTTCTGTGGGTGTATGCATAAGAATACAGGTATCTGAAGAGATCAGAAGGGGCATCAGATTCTGTGGACGTGGAGTTACAAGAAGCTGTGGGTGACCTGATGTGGGTACTGGCAATTGAATTCTGGTCCTCTCAAAGAGCAGTACATATAAAGACAAGTTAACCTTCATTCTGTTTGTGTCCACTAGACCACTTACCTTACAGAACTCTGCACTTCCCAGTGTCCGCTTAATATTTGATATTTTTTCATGTCTCTGACTCGGTGCTCACCAGTCCTGAAATCCTCTGTGGACGTCTGTCTGTCACATTGTTTGGATCAGTATGACTTTATGGCCATAACACAGAGTCAGCCGGTAGAGAGTTACATCAGAAGCCTCGGGCTAACAGAAGAAAGGAGAAAGGGCGGATGTTATGGTTTGCCTTGCTGAGCTGTAATTTCTGTTACCCCAGGGACCGCCTAACGTTGCAGATATGGGGCACTGATGATGGGGACTTCATGATTTTCTACCTTCTTCCCCTGCAAAACTGCTTCACAGAGCCTCCTGCTTTGGGGTCATGATCTTTTTTCGCTGTCTGGTCAAATCAAACCACACCAGATTCTGTGGTTCTCAGAGGCAAAGCTCCAACAAGGAGCATGATGAAGTCGCTGGAAGCGTCTTTGGCTTATTCGTCACTGCAGCCCCAGTCCCCTTATATTTCTCTTTGGCCTGTGCTCTATGGGACACAATGAAAACTGTGCTAAAAAGAAAGTTTATAGCACTAAATGCCTACATAAAGAAGCTGGAAAAATCCCACACTAGAGAATAACAGAACACCTGAAAGCTCTAGAACAAAACAAAGCAAACTCACCTAGAAGAAGTAGACAGCGAACAAAAATAAATTGAGGGCTGAAATCAATAAAATAGAAACAAAGAAAACTGTAGTCAGAGGCTGCTCATTCATTCCCTGGCTTCCCAGACCCAAAATAATCACACAGAAACTATATTAATTGCAAAACTGCTTGGCCAATGACTCTAGCGTACCCTAAGCTAGCTCTTACATCTTGAATTAATCCATTTCTATTATTTTGTATTTTACCATACACAAACTGTATTCAAGAACAGATCAGTATGTTCCCACCATGATCAAGTAGGCTTTATCCCAGAGTTGCAGGAATAGTTCAACATATGAAAATCCGCCAACATAATCTACCATATAAACAAACTGAAAGAAAGAAAAACACATGATCATCTCATTAAATGCTGAAAAATCCTTCGACAAAGCCCAACACTCCTTTAGAGATCAGGGATTCAAGGAATATTCTAAGCATAATAAAGGCAATACATAACAAACCAACAGCCAACAACAAGCTAAATGAAGAGAAGCTCAAAGTGATTCCACTAAAACCATGAACAAGAAAAGGCTGTCCTCTCTCCATATCTATTCCATATAGTACTCAAAGTTCTAGCTAGAGCAATAAGACAACAAAAGGAGACCAAGAGGATACAAATTAAAAGGGAAGAAGTTAAACTTTTGCTTTTTCCTAATAATATGATAGTATACATCAGTGACCATAAAACCTCTACCAGGAAACTCCTACAGCTGATAAACACCTTCAGTAATGTGGCAGGATACAGGATTAACTCAAAAATATCAGTAGCCCTCCTATATACAGATGATAAACGGACTGAGAAAGAAATCAGAGAAACAGCACCCTTCACAATAGCCACAAACAATATAAAATATCTTGGGATAAGTCTAACCAAACCAGTGAAACTGTATGACAAGAAATTTAAATCTTTAAAGAACAAAATTGAAGAAGCTATCAGAAATGGAAGATCTCCCATGCTCATGAATAGATGGAATTAACATAGTAAAAATGGCAATCTTACAAAAACGCAATCTACTTATTCAGTGCAATGTCCATCAAAATCCCAGAACAATTCTCCACAGACCTCAAAAGAACCATACTAAATTTCATACAGAGAAACAGAAAACCCAGGAGAGCTAAAACAACCCTGTACAATAAAGGAACATCTGGAGGCATCACCATCCATGGCTTCAAGCTCTATTATAGAGCTATAGTAATGAAAACAGGTTAGTATTGGCATTAAAACAGACAGGTGGTCCAAGAGAATCAAATCGAAGACCCTGATATTGATCCATACACCTATGAAATGTGGTATAGGAGTACTATGAACACCTGATTTTTGACGAAGAAGCTAAAAGTATAAAATAGAAAAAAGAAACCATCTTCAACAAATGGTGCTGGTATAACTGGATGTCAGCATATAGAAGAATGCAAATAAATTCATATCCATTGCCATGCACAAAACTCAAGTCCAAATGGATCAAAGACCTTGACATAAATCCATCCACACTGAACTTCACAGAAGAGAAAGGGAAGTACCCTTGAATGCATTGGCACAAAAGATCACTTCCTAAATATAACACCAGAAAGACAGACACTGAGAGCAACAATTAGTAAACGGAGCTTCCTGTAACTGGGAAGCTTCTGTAAAGTAAACATCATGGTCAACAAGACAAAATGATTGCCTATAGAATGGGAACCAACCAGCCCTACATCTGACAGAGGACTGATCTCAAAAATATAAAGAACTCAAGAAACTGGACACCAATTACCAAATAATCCAATTTTAAAATGGGGTACAAATCCAAACAGAGAATTCTCAACAGAAAAATCTCAAATATCTGAAAGACACTTAAGGAAATGTTCAACATCCCTAATCATCAGGGAAATGCAGATGCAAATTAAAACAACTCGGAGATACCATCTTACACCAATCAGAATGGCTAAGATCAAAAATACTGATGACAGCCTATGTTGGAGAGGATGTGGAATAAGGGGAATACTCCTCTATTGCTGGTGGGAGAGCAAACTTGTACAGCTGCTGTGGAAATCAGTATGGCAATTTCTCAGAAAATTAGGAATCAATCTACCTCAAGACCTAGCAATACCAGTTTTGGGCATATATCCAAAGGGGACACATTCAAATCACAAGGACATTTTCTCAACATTATTTGCAATAGTCAGAATCTAGAAACAACCTAGATGCCCCTCAACTGAAGAATGGATAAGCAAAATGTGGTATAGGAGTACTAATCAATGGTAAAACACAATGACATCTTTAAATTTACAGGCAAATGAAGGGAACTAGAAAAAACCATCCTGAGTAAGGTAACCCAGACCCAGAAAGACAAACATAGTATGTACTCACTCACAAGTAGAAAGCAGACATAAAGCAAAGGATAACCAGCCTACAGTCCACAACCCTAGAGAAGCTAGAACCCTCTTCCAGAGACAGATGAAAACAGATGCAGAGATCCACACTACTGGGCCAAACGTCCAGAGTACAAAGTGAGAGAGAAACAAAAATATGAACAAAGAGGTCAAGACCGTGGTGGCGAAACCCACAGAATCAGCTGATCCAATCAGCTAGTAGATCACTGACTCTGGACTGACAAATGGGGAACCTGCATAGGACTGAACTAGGCCCATGAATGCAGGTGTCAATGGTGTGGTTTGGGCAGTATGTGGGGTCAGTGACAGAGGGGTCAGGATCCAACTCTAAAGCATGACCTGACTTTGTGGAGCCCATTCTCTATGGAGAGATACATTGCTTAGCATAGGCACGGGGTGGGGTGGGGAGGTGGGGACTGGTACAGCCTCAGTGAGCAGATGAGGTGAGGGAGTGGGGGAAGCGGGAAGACAAGAGGGAGGGGGAACTGAGATTGGTATGTAAAAATATTAATTAATTAATTAATTTTAAGGAAAAGGACCAGAAGTCTCAGGCTTCACAACTCCTAGGAGACAAAGGTCACAGCTTCTCTAATCACAAAGTTTGAGAAGTTTCTGGATGCCCCCATTTCTGAGAGACATGGTGGCCTATTTATGAACCAGTCTTTGTGACTGAGAAGATGGTGTGAGTCCTGATTAGCCATTGTGGTAGTTTGAATGTAATAAGCCCCATAAACTCATAGGGAGGGACAATATTAGGAGGTGTGGCTTTGTTGGAGTAGCTATGGCCCTGTTGGAAGATGTGTCACCGTAGGGGTGGGCTTTGAGGTCTCCTATGCTCAAGATACCAATAAGTGTCTGAATCCACCTCTTGTTGCCTTCTGATTAAGATGTGGCCAGCACCATTTCAGCCTGCTCGCTGCCATGCTCCCGCCAGGATGATAATGGACTGAACATCTGAAACTGTAAGTGAGCCACCCCAACTGTTTTCCTTATGAGAGTTTCGTGGTCATGGCATCTCCTCACCCTAACTAAGACAGCATGCTGGGTATCTGCTGCTTTGACTAAGGTAGGCTGGATAACCGCACTGCATAGGCTGTGTTCCCCGTAGGAAGAGGGCACTGAAGCCACATGCTTCCCCCCAAACCCCCTTCCCCAGCACGCTCACTGCAGTGGCCCTGTTTGGTTTCCCTCACATGTAAAATGAGGACTATTAGAGAATCAATAATTCACCAACATCTCTAGTATACACCGCTCAAATCACAGTACCTCATAGCTTGCCAATAATTTACTATTAATTTTGGTTAGGGCAGGTGGCTTTTTAAAAAAAAGTATCAATTTAGCTAAGCTCAACTAAATTTCCCAGCGGTTCACTTCTTGTATATTCTAGTTTGGCTCTGTCCAAGGGGATTCTTGTGTGTGCTCTGGAAGAAGGATGTGGACCAGAAGCCATTGTGTCGTCGCTCATCTGAGGGCTCGTCTTTTTGGGGGTGGGCAACAGTGGAACCCACAACAGTTCCACCTTCCCTGACCCCCCTCAGCCTCCCCTGCTTCCCCATAGACGTTTAGTTCCCAGACATGGGAATTAGCTGTCCCTGCAGGACACTGACTCCATCAACAGGAACAATGGAAACAGACACTGGCTTCTGTCTGTCCTCGGGTGCTTACAAGTGACCTTCTTCTCTTTTATCTGCCTTTCCAACTGCCTTCCAGGAGGCACTAGACATAAATACAGCAGCTTCACAGAGGTTCCCAGCCAGGCCTGCAACTGTGAAATAGGACTGCTCGCTCTCTCCCTCCCTCCCTCTCTCTCTCTCTCTCTCTCTCTCTCTCTCTCTCTCTCTCTCTCACACACACACACACAGGGAGGGAGGGAGGGAGGAAGGGAGGGAGGGAGGGAGGGAGGATGGGAGGGAGGGGGAGAGACCTTTGAATGGTTCTTTTTCTCTTTAGTCCCAAACTGATGAAACAGAATTCCGCTTTTCCTAAATTCCCCCACAGAATGTGGCTTCCTTTAGAACAAAATGTCCTTTTGGAAACTGTTTCAAGATAAGTACAAAGCAGGATAAAACCAGAGCTGACACAGCAACCTTAATAAAGAACGCAGGATGGGAGGGTTATAATAATCAGAACGCATGTTATAGGGGTATGAAATTGCCAAAGAACAAACTCAATAAAAGTTAAAAATAATAATAACAATAAGACAATGAAAACAATCCCCAAAACAACCCGAACCATTTCTGTCTTCCCTGCCAGAGGTACAGGAAACACATGAGTCTAACCTCTCCTGCATTGACCAAGCACTGGCTCACGCTTGCCCCGGACAGTGCAAAAGGCAAACAAGATGCTTGTGCCAAGGGGGAAAATGCAAGTGCTTCAGTCAAGCACTCCTCCCCTTCAGCCCGGTCACGTCTCAGCTGAGGGGTAAGGAAGGCTCATATCCACCTCACCGCCAATGCACAGGCTGTGCCGTGTGCTCCAAGGGTCTTGGCTGGGACCCCAGAGGCGGCTGCCAGAGTCATGTTCTCTGAATTTCCTTCTTCCTGCCCCTTCTCTACAGGAAGCCAGGAAGCAGTACAGGCTGCTCTCTCCAGAGGAAGGGAAACAACAGGCCCCACTGCCTAAGAAAGGAAGAGTTCCCATCCTGCCACATGACCTGGGATGGATTTAAGAGGAAACAGAAATCTAGTTTGGGCTCCATCGAAGTGTTCCTCAGGGTAGGAGCTCATCACTTTCTGAGCCCCTCCTAGATCTGACTCCCCATCTCTCCTCTTGGAATCTGATCACCTGAAATGTTACCACTAGAGTCGTTTATCTGGAGCCCAGAAAACAACCATGCCAATAGTTTAATCGCATTTTTTTGCCTTGTAACTGTAAGTAGACGTCTTCCCAGGAAGAATGAGAGTTTAATGGGGGGGGGGGGACTACTGGACCTACGCAGCGAGACAAGGGAGGACTGAAAGAAGGGGTTCGGTGGGGCTGTAGGTGCTCCCTTCACAGGAGCCCAATTGCTGCAATGGGCAAGTGGGGTGGCTATCATCAGAAGGGCCCTCGAGGTAAGAGACCATGAATGAAGTAGACTCTTTACATGAACAGACTCTTGCCTCAAAATCAGAGTTTGGTTCAATCTTAAGAAAAGCCGATCTGCCAATGCAAATAACTCCAATTAGACCAGATTAAAATGCCCACATTTAATAATGCGGCACTCTCGGGTGGACCAAGACAGAGAGAGGAGCCCATGCAAACCCCGGAGAGACCACATATTCCTTTTTCCGGCCGTGAGCCTAAATACCCTGTGGGAATGGTTCTGACTCTCCCCGGAGAGGGGTCAGCGCTTGGCAGGCTGGGAGTTGGAGTCCAAGCACTTAGCAGGTTGGGAATTGGAGTTTGGACCAGGGCAATTCCCAGGCCAGGGGCTGGGGTGACACTTCCAACTCAATATTACATTCCAAACTCTTTGGATATAGGGGTGTTAGAGGGCTGGGGTCTCACTTTTGACCAAACAATCAGGACATGTCTGGTGTTCACTATTATTTCTACAAGAGCATTTTAGAAATGGGTACCCACTCAAGACTCTGTGAACAATTCTGACCTGCAGGAGAGCTAAAGCCTGTGATACAGCCCTCAGACAATGAAAGATAGGAGCTGATGGCTGAGTGCCTCTTCTGGCTGCTTATCGGGATGATCCAGAGATTATTTTTAACTTTTCAAAAGGTCCTGGGTGGACTGAAGCTCCAATTGCTCAGAAACGGCTCCATTAAACAATTTGTGTTGACTTCCTTCTCGTGCCCTGCACCTTGCTCCTACTCACTGGAAATGCCCGAGTAAATCACCACGCTTTCAGACAGACAGTCCTTTCCCTGAGTTACACCTTCCAGGGAGGACCTATGATGGGAAAAGAAACACTTTCGTTTAACATGAATAAATCTAAAGGGCCTCCATTTTTACAGAAAGCCCAGCAAATAGTTTCAGAATCTGGAGGAATTCCAGTTTTTATCATTTATAAAGCTGTATCAACTGTTCCCTAACACTTTCTCAGTTCCCTTGTTTGGATCCTGTTGGTATCAGGAGTGGGGTGTTGCTGTGACAGGCTGCCCAAGATGCCTGTTGGTACCAGGAGTGGGTGTTGCTGTGACAGGCTGACCGTGCTGCCTGTGGACAGAATGTGGACTCTGAGGTTTTGGATTAGGAAAGCAGTGATGGATGGGCCATCCTAGTAGGAGCATGGAAAGCACTGTTGCTGAGAGCAATGTAGATTATTGTGGCCCAGCTTGCCAGAGACCAGCTTCAATAAAAATACCACTTACCAGGGTAGGGTCATGGGGATCAGAAAACTAGTAAAGTGGATGAAGACACAAGTGAAAATAATAAAACAGAAACATGGGATATTATCAGGAAGGAGTTCCAGTGAATACTGAAATTCGCCCACGTTTAATTTCCAGTTGTTTAAAATACCCCTTACCCTAAAAGGTAGAAGTGAGATTTTAAAAAAGAAAACTGCAT
>NW_026067920.1:22844062-22987765 GCF_014885135.2 Alexandromys fortis
GGGCTGCCCTCGGGCGTATGTTTACTGATAAATTGTGCGCACAGACGCTGCGCGCCCCCTTCCTTCCTGCTCCTGGTACTCCACTGGAACCTTGGTTTCGTGAGTCTGGTTTTGTCATTAAACTTGTTCAAATACCTATTATCATTGGTCTTCATTAATCCAAACCGCCACAATTCCTGAAATACAAGGTCTGGCTATTAGCCACACATGTTGACAATAACCTCGAGAGAGCAGAACTCTCTGCTCTAAACCTAGGTGGGACCTTTGTTTGAGGTGTAAACACAATAACCTTGAAGGAATCGAGGTAAGTTCCAACTCTCTGACCTTTGGTCAATGTGGAAATAGGCTCACATTTTTAGACCTCCACACCAGTTCAAGAGGTTCCGAGGAGAAAAATACTAGTATGTGGCTTAGAGACCACTCTTGTGATATTCTATCAAAGAATGTGGCTATTTTATGCCCTTGTCCAAAAAATATGCATACAGTTGAAGAGTTGGGGATTAATGGCATTGGCAGAGGTGATTTCAAGACAGCCCAGTGTTGATTGTGTCATGTAATCATTAGTAATCACTCTTACATAGATCTATAATGAGAAGAAGCAGACTGAGCAAGGAGAATACAAAATACACAGTTTGAGGAGAAAGGGGGCACCAGCAAGCATAACGGGGCTAATTCCAATGCTCAAAGAGATAAAAAAAAAAAAAGTTCAACGAAAAGCCTGATGCTAAATGAAATAAAAGGACCTCA
Source organism: Alexandromys fortis (assembly GCF_014885135.2). Classification (NCBI taxonomy): domain Eukaryota; kingdom Metazoa; phylum Chordata; class Mammalia; order Rodentia; family Cricetidae; genus Alexandromys; species Alexandromys fortis. Next base: position 22,844,810 of record NW_026067920.1, read on the forward strand.
GGGCAAAACTCCACCCAGCTAAGCTTCCAGTTGGTGGAGAGAAGTTAAAGAAAAGCTTAAGCAATGAAGGAAACCATCTGCTACAGAAAATTGGTGCAAATGTAATTGAACAAAGGGGCCATATTCTATCCCTAGCAAACAGCAGCATGTAGTAACTTCAGCCCTGAGAGTCTTTTAGAGTCGAGGATACAAGATTGTGGAATCTCCCTACCTGGCTAAGGAAAGCTGCTGAGGCCAGAAGTCTGGCAGGGGTGTCACTGCATGGAGACCCAGAGAGGCCATGGCATGCAGATGTGAAAGTGAAGGCTGGATTGTGTTGGAGACCACAAGATGTTGGAGATGCCAGAGTCATGGGATTCCTGCCAATGGGAGCCGCTACCAGGAAGTGGAATCAGCTCAAGAGAGAGACGTGTGCTGCAGTCAACAAAGCTGAAGAGTTGACGATCTGAAGAGCGCTTGGACATCACACATGCAAATACAGAGTTTGTGGTTTGTCTTGCTTTGGTCCATTATCTCCTTGCTATGCTCCCTTTCCTCTGTTTGGGGATGGTAATGTATATTCTGTGCCATTGTATGTTGGAAGTATGTGATCTGCCTTTTGATTTTGATTGTACAGGAATTACAGTTAGAGATTGCCTTGAGTCTCAGAAGAGACTTTGGAACAGTGTTGGGACTTTGATAGACTATAGGGACTTTTGAAGTTGGACTGAATCTATTTTGCATTATGTTATGGCTAGCTACAATCCCATGGGGGCCAGGGAGTGGAATGTAGTGGTTTAAATGAGAATGACCCACATAGGGTTATCATATATTTAAATACTTGGTTACCAGGGAATGGCATTATTTGAAGTGATTAGGAGGTTTGGCCTTAAAGGAAGTGTGTCACTGTGGGTGGACTTTGAGGTTTTCAAAAAGCCCATTCCAAGCCCAGAGTCTCTCTCTTCCTGCTGCTTGGGGATTCAGATGTAGTAATCTCAGCTTCTACTCCAGCACCATGTATGCCTGCATATTGCAATGATGTTAATGGAACTCTAAGCCAGCCTCAGTTAAATCCTCTCTTTCCTAAGTGTTGCCAAGGTCATGGTGTCTCTTCACAGCCACAGAACACTGACTAAAACATATCCTGCCCTAGTTCTCTTTCTATTGATGTGTGATGTATCTATCTAACAAACACCAGGACCAAAAGCAACTTGGGGAAGAAAGTGTTTATTTTATCTTATAGGTCACAGTTCTTTATTGAGGTAGTGCAGGGTAGAATCGTGAAAGCGCAAATTGAAGCAGAGGCTATGTAGACTTGCTGCTTATTGGCTTTACTCTCCCAGGATTGCTTAGCTTGCTTCCTTATATTCATCCAGGACCATCGCCCCAGTGGACTGGACTCTCATACATCAATCATTAACCAAGAAAATGCCCAATCTGATAGAGCTATAGTCTCAATCGAGGTTGCTTCTTCCCAGATGAGTCTAGCTTGTGTCAAGTTAACAAAAAAAAAAATCCTAACCAGGTCTTAAACATCTCATACCTACTCCAGGTCCCTTCAGATGCCATACTGGTTCTCCATGTTACCTCTTTAAATATATAGGCCTGGAGACTGTGATCCCTTTGGGGATTGAACAACCTTTTCACAGTCACATATCAGATATCCTGCTTAGCAGATATTTACATTGCAATCCATAACTAACAAATTTACAGTTATGAAGTATCACAAAAATAATTTTATGATTGGGGACCACCATAACATGGGGTGCTGTATTAGAAGGTAGTGACATTAGGAAGGTTGAGAACCACTGATAAGATGTACTTAGCTTCTCCTGCTTAAATACAAGGTGATATGGGTCTGTATCCCAGAAGACCCTACTGTAATGGATTAAGTAAAAATGCTGTGGATCCCCAAGTGGCAGAAACGCTGCAGGTCCCCAAGTGGCAGCAGTGGGCAGTGGGTCCCGAGAGCAGCCAGTCCCCAGCAGGGACAACACAGTTCCCTGAGTGGCTGCAGTGGGCCACAAGTTCCAGGCAGGGAGCCGCATGGTGGGTGAGAAACCTCGATGGAGCAGCCAGTCTCAGGAGAGGCAGACAGACGGGCATGCTATAGGACCACACCTCAGGTCTCCAAAGGCAACTGGTCCCAGGCAGGGAGCCACACTGCAAACGAGAGACAGATAGATAGGCATGCTATGCAGAGTGAGGTTGGATATTTATTTAGTGGATTATGGAGGGGAAATGAAGAAGGGGAGAAGAACAGAGAGGCAGAGAGAGACAGAGACAGAGAAGGGAGAGACGGAAGCTGCCTCTTTGAGAGGGAGATGGAAAAGAGGAAGAGACTCAGGCTGCAAGCAGGAAGATCTGCCTGCCTCAGCAGACAGGGGAGGGAGTGGGGTGTGTGCATGCACACACATCCACTGTAGGAATGGGTGGGGCTTGTCTCTTAAAGGGACAGGACAGATCATTACACCTACAGTCTTGTTTAACCCCAGGAACAGGAAAGGGACTGGGGACCTCTGACCCTACCTACTATAATTGTGGAACCCAGCTATGAGAAGCTCAATAGAGACCTGAGTCTCAGTAGTTTACCCAGGGTCAATACCTGGTTTCAAGAAAGACCACAAACTGAGACTACCCAGGCACCACCCAGGAACAGACTATCCAAAGGAAATTCCTAACTTTCCAACCACTGTAGATAGGATCACCTGCCAGCACACATTCACCAGGACACCCTTAGACAAACTTCAGCCAATCAGGGGTCCTGAACTTTAGAAATCCCCCTCCCACACCTTTACTACTATAAAACCCAACTCTAACTGAGCTCGAGGTTCTCAGATCACTCTAATATGTTGGACACACAGAGAGACCAAGTTTACAAACTTGTGTGAGAATAAAGGCTCTTTGCTTTTACATAAGTTGGTTTTGGGGATACTCTGTGATCTGGGCATAACAATAACTTTTCATGGTGTAGGGGAAGGACTTAGGTTCCAGACACAAAAATAGAGCTTGAGGCTGGAGAGGTAACTACTGGTGGAGCCTTGGAGGTCCTGACCTTGATCCCATTGCAGGGGAGGCACAAATTGGAGGATCCCTGAGGCTAACTGGTGAGCTCAAGTCTCACAGGAAGTGGATGGTGTTCCTGAGCATAACAGCAAAGGTTGTGCTTTGACTTACACACACACAAACACATTCATGAATCAACACACATATACAGTGGATGTGTATGCATGCACATATATATCCTAATGATCTGTTATTATAAAAAAAAAGATGGGAATGTAATGATCTGTTCTGTTTCTTTAAGAGACAAGCCACGCCCCCTCCCTCCCTTGTCTGCTGAGACAGGCTGATCTTCAGATTCCAGCCTGAGTTCTCTCTCTTTTCCATCTCCCTCTCAAAGAGGCAGCTTCTGCCTCTCCCCACTTCTCCCCTTCCCCCCTTCTGTCTCTCCCTTCTGTTTCTCTCTCTCTCTCTCCTCTTCTCCCCTTCTCCCTCCCACCCTATAACCCACTGAATAAATATCCACCCTCACTCAGCATGGCATGCCTATCTATGTCTCTGCCTCTTGCCTGCTGCTGCATGTCTCCCTGCCCGGAACCAGCCGCTGCTGGGGGACCTGCAGCTGTCCCTGCAGCGGAACAGGTGCTCTCAGGGACAGCTGCCTGCCACCACATGGCCCGCTACCACCGCCTGGGGATCTGCAGCATTTTTGTTTTTCCATTTCGTATATACATACTTTTTCTTCTTAAAGTATGGGGCTGGAGAGACAGCTCAGGAGGTAAGAACACCTGTTGCTCTTGCAGAGGACCTGGCTTTTGTTTCCAACCCCGACATATCACCAGGACATGTGATAATACTGTCTTCTCACCCCCCTGGCACCACACTCCCATGTAGTGCATGCAAAACCCTCGTACGTGTAAGCAAAATACACATGTAAGATAACATAAGTTAATCTAAAACAAAAATTAAAAAACAAACCAGTCTCTGGCCTGTGTGATGCCTATACAGAGACCACGGCTAATCTTTGGAGAGGCAGCCCCTTTTCCTACCGCACCTTTGAGAAAATGGGCATCTTTTACACAATAGCTTCTAGTGAATGGATGTATCTGCCACCCCAAAGCTGAGGGGCTCCCTGCCTTTGGGTCGGCAGTGCGGGCCCATCTGCGGCTCATCAGCATGCCGACCACCCCAGTCGGGATGGCTGTTGACCCTGCAGGAGGTGACCAGACCTCTGTCACCCTGGAGGTCTTGGGAACCTGTGGGGAGCAGACTTCTAATGAGCACACACGACATGTTTGACATTTCCAACTGCCTTCCTGACCCCAGGCGTGCATCCCGCAACACGGCAATTAATTGTCCTCTGCGGCTCGACAGCGTTGGTGTGCACAGCCACGACTGTAGTGTTGCTTTGTTCCTGGTTTAATAAGAAGCCATTCCCCCAACCAAAAAAAAAAAAAAATAGATGAAGCCAGCCAGCTGCAGACCCAGCTGTCGGCACCCTCGCCCCCACCACACACACACACACACACACACACACACACACACACTTGCATTCAAGTGACTGCAAGGGAGCCCAGTCAGCGCCCAGAGAAAGCATCTCTCACAGCTCCCGCTTTTCTTCTTCTCACAGTTGACAGGCTGGGGAGGGGAGGAAACGGGGCTTGGGCTTGGCAGCCCGGCAGGAGGCTCCCGTTAACAGCTTGCCTTCCTGTTTATATGGGGCCTGGCAAAACTGTTAATTTCTCTTCCGAGGTGACAATTGGGAAACCTAGGGGAGCTGCAGTCTAAAAACAGGCCCAAGCGCTGTTGAAGCCAGGCCCAGAGACTGGAAAACTGTGGGGAGACAGGGGACTCCTGAGGTCCTTAGGCCCTCTGTAGAGGATCGCAGCCCTTGGCTGTCCCTCCCCTGCCTTGCTGCCCCTTGGAGGCAGGCTGAGGAGACCCTTCGGAAAGAAACCTACTCCTCAAAAGGATCTGTTTAGGACCCATAGGTTTCTGCCCCTGCCAATCACCTGCAGCAGCCCTGGTGTGGCTACCAGCAGAAACCACTGGGGGACTCCCCCAGGACTCCCCACTTCTCACACCCCTCCTCACTGCTTCCCTGTGATATCCTCATCCCTAGGGAGTGACACTCCATCTGCTGCACAGGGAAAACACTCGTGGAAAGCCCGTCAGACCTCATTACCACAGGTGGCACAAAGGTGCTTGATCAGTTTTTAAAACTTCCAAATGGTTATGAAAAGCAGCGGGTAGAGAGAGGATACAAAGGTAGATCGCTGCTCTTGGGTTCATTCTCATTGTTTCATAGTAGATATCAGAATGTTACAAAGCCCTGCTGGGTGGCGAGTGAGGGCCAAGAAGAAGAGGAAGGAAGATATTCCCACCCAGAGCTCCCTCCACCGCCCACTCCCCCACCCCCGCTGAATGGCCAAGGCTTCCTCATTAACCTGTAGGTATGGGAGATTATCCCTGAGGTGTGGGACTTGCAGTCCTAAAGCTGAGCAACTCCATCACCCTATCAGCCCCAGGGCAGTGAAATCTGCCCTCAGTCTGGGTTGCCAGAACCACTGAGTTTTCTGGAGGCAAGGACAGGGGCCTCACCGCTTGCTACAGCACTATCAAGTTCCTGATTTACGGCTAATGGTTTATTTCAGCTGTAGCCTGCTGCTATCTTATGCAAGAATCCCACCAAGTTTTCCTCCCCCGTCTGTCCGTGTCATGGTGTCATGGTATCACAAAGTGTGTCCGTCCCCACCCCCACCCCAGTCAGTACCTCCCTGACCCGCCCAGTCTGTCCATGTGCCCCCCCCCTCCTCCTGGAGAAAGGCTAGGGAAGTAGCTACAGTATGGGCGGGAGATCAGGCGGGTTGAGACTTGGGAGAGTGGTTGCAAGGCTATGGGCGCTGGACACTGTGGCTACAGACATTTTAGAAGCAGAGAGCTGTACTTGACAGATATAGGTCCCATTTAAATATCCCTATACATATAATTTTATTATTAAAGGAAGGAACTGCGCTGGGAAACACTGGCTATTTTGGAAGTGTTAACTACTATAATAGGAAAAATCAGGATTTTCTGTTCTTTCCTTTAGTTTCACATAGAGAGAGAGAGAGAGAGAGAGAGAGAGAGAGAAAGAGAGAGAGGAGAAAAAGAGTTTGGGTGGTTTTCTGTGTTTTTGAACTCTGAACCACTCAGTACTGCAAACAGATTGCTACCCTCTATGGTCTGTTTAATGTATTTAATGGGTTTTAATATGTTAATCTCAATACCTCTATGGGTTTCTTAACACCAGCTATTCTGTCGTGAGCATTTTCTCTATTTGCCAGTATGTCTAATGTAGTTCCTGGCACTGGTTGAGTGACAAGAAATTGGGAAACCCCAAAATTAACAACCCATTGCCCATTGTCCATGAGGGCAGAAATAACACTGAAGAATCCTCTATGGCCCTTGAATGTTGGTCAGCCCGGAGAGGAGCTGTTAGCTAGCAGGTCTTCCAGTCTTAAACTCTGCCTGCTCTGGGAGACTTGGAGTAAATCCCAATAGCTTTGTTTGGGGAGAGGGGGAGAGACTGCAGCCAGAACCAAGAAGCAGCCACCCACCTATCCCTGGGTGTTATTTCCCTGGTGGTGGGCTGAAACCAGGCTGCACCAGAGTCTGCAGGAATAAAGGGGGAAGAACCAGGGAGGAGCTGTCTGGGTTGCAAGAAAAGCCCCAAGGCTGTTGGCTCTCCAAGGTCACTCTTCTTTTCCCGGGGAGGGACTATTTGTGGCACCTCTTGGGTCCCACCAAGAGTTTGTCACCTTCATTAGAAAATGTATGGGTGATCGCTTTGTTCTGAGACTGGGTCTTTAAAAGGAGCCCTGACAGGTCTAACCTGCTGTGTACAGAGGTTGGCTTCCAGTTTATGGCAATCTTCCTGTCTCTGCCTCCGAATGCTGGGGTTACCCACACCACACCTGCCATGCTTGTAGGCTGGCTTTTTCTGTGTTACCGCTAAAAAGCCTGCGTGAGTAATCAAACGAGACGAGCAAGCCCTCTCGTTTTCATTCTGAATCCACCCAACTTTATTCCTGCCATCCACACCTCAGTTCCCTGCTGCTGAGGCTGAAATCTCACCAGCTCTGCTTTAGTCCTGTGACTTCAGGCTGCCCTCCACCCCCACCCCACCCCCACCCCCACCCCCACCCCTGCAGTGTGTGCTAGGGACCTGACTCTGGACTCTGTGTCCTGACACAGATAAAGCCATGTTGATGAGGCCAAGAGTCCCTCTGCCAGATGGGCTGAAAGGCTGTGGGCTGACCACAGTCAGCACTTGGAAAAGGAGTTCAGCCTATAAATGCTTTGCTGCATGCAAGTTGTCAGCAAACAGCAGGGAAGCCCAGCCCCCCCCCGCATGCTGGGCATGCTTCATTCCAGTCTGGAAGGCCCTCCTTTCTCCCAGCTGCCTGACAGAGACTTGGCCCCAGCTTCATGCCCCATCACCTATTCCTTCTGAATCAATTTATTGACTGCCTCCTGAAGTACAGGAATGGGCTGGGGAGGGAGATACCTATAATGATCTGTTGTGTACCTTTAAGAGACAAGCCACACCCACTCCCTCCCTGTCCTGATCTTCAGCTTCCAGTCTGAGTTCCCTCTCTTTTCTGTCTTTCCCCCCAAGAGGCAACTTCTGCCTCTCTCCATTCGCCCCACTTTTCCCCTCCCCCCCTCTGTCTCTGTCTCTGTCTGTATCTTTCTGCTCTTTCCCCTTGTCTCCTCACCCCCTCTCCCCTTCCCTTCCATGACCCACTAAATAAATATCCAACCTCACTCTGCATGGCACGCCTATCCATGTGTCTGTCTCTCACTTGCTGCATGGCTACCTGCCCAGGACCTGTGGTGTGGTCTCATGGTATGCCCTGTCTGTCTCTCCTCATGGCTTGCTGCAGCCACTCAGGAAAATGCACCATCCCTGTGGGACTGACTGTCCCATTGAGGTCTTTCACCTACCACACGGCTCCCTACTTGGGACTCAGGGTCTGCTGAAGCCACTAGGGGAACTGTGCAACCCCTGCCTGGGACTGGCTGCTCTTGGGACCCCCTGTCCACTACCTTCCCCCACTGTCAATGCTCAAAGACCTGCAGCATTTCTGCTGCTGCTGCTGCCACTGGAGATCCACAGCATTTTACTTACTCTATTGCAATATCTATGGTGATAAACTCCACACTCCCTTGTTGTGGGATAATCTTTTTGTACATTGTAAAGATGTGTTTTTGCCAAGGAGCCTTCTAATTGCTTCAGTAAGAGCTGAATGGCCAATAGCTAGGCAGGACAGAGTAGGTGGGACTTCCAGGCAGAGAGAGGAACTCGGGATGAATCCAGGTGCAGCTGGAGATGCCAGCGAGTCATGGAGGGAGTCAGACATACAGAATGGAGGAGAGGTAAAGAACCACATGGCAAAACATAGTAAATGGGAACAGGTTAATTTAAGTTATAAGAGCTAGCTGGGAGCAGCCTAAGCGAAAGGCCAAGCTTTCGTAATTAATAATAAGTCTCTGTGTCACCATCTGGGGGTCCAGAAAAAGTCTAACAAGTCCTACCTCACTCCCAAATCTGTAAAGAGCTCACGGTCTCAGAAGCCTCCTCGACCACTCCAACCCAAGCACCGAACACCAGTGGGCACAGAGCCCCACAACCGTGGCCCTCAGTAATATGAAATATGACCCTTCACTTACAGGGGAGTTAACAGGCGATGAAGGTTAAGGCATTGTCCAAGCTGGAGACTTGGTGGCCTTCAATCTCTTGCCATGATCCGGATTGGTCTTATTTCCACAACCACGCCCCAGGTCCTCAGGTACAGCACAGTGGCTTCCCCACACACAAGTATATCTGTCAACTGAAGTCTCAAGTCTCCCAGCACTTCTCACTCTGCCTTTATCCTAAGCTCTCCAGCTCAGCCAGAGCCTGGGCCCTGCTTCCCTTCCCATGGCCTCTCTTATACAAACCTACCACTTCAGCCTTCACCCTCTTGGCCACTGGCTGGCTCGCTGTTGGCCTCTTTGCCCTCTTGGTTCTCTCTCAGTTCTTCTCTTGGTCCTTGGCTCCTCTCTTGGTCTGCTTACCCCCTCTCTCCTCTCTCTTTCTCCTCTTCCTCACTCTCTGCCCTCCCCCCCAGACCTGGTTCAGTCTGGACCCTTCCAGATGCCTTTGGCTGAATTCTCCCTCAAACCTACAATAAATCTCCCTGGTCACCTCTTCAGGCAACCATGTCCTCATAGTCATTCATCAACACCTTTGCACACATTGTGACCCACTGACTGTTCTTCTGTTTTTTGAGAAAGGGTTTCTCTGCATAGGGCTGGCTGCCCTAGAACTCTCTGTAAACCAGACTGGTCTCTAACTCAGAGATCTGCCTGCCTTTGCCTCCCAAGTGCTGGGATTAAAGGCGTGTGTCACCACTGTCCCACTAACTGACTGTTAACCTATTGGTTCATCTGGCCAGAGCCTCTGCTCTGGGGTGCCACAGTATAGGGTTCTTGTAGAAGTTAGCTCAATTCGGGAAATAACCAGGCTAGCTAAAAGATAAAACAATTACATTTTTATTTGTTATAAGGGGAAAAGTCACAAAACAGGAACGAGAAGTCCAAGCTCAGCTGTGCCATGAGGGAACCACAGAGAAAGAGCACCTGGGCCATGCACCCAGTTTTTCTCTGCATCCCAGAAAGCCACACCTTAACTTGGTCCCACCTCTTAAAGATAATTGGTTAACAAAGCTTCCCCATCACCTCCCCCTTTTGTCTAAACAAGAGCGATCCAAACCCAATACAAAACTGTATATAATGGGAACAGATATCAAGTATAAAATTACAACCAGCATAAACAATATTAAGCAAGGAACACATGACAAATGTTTTAATAGACATTCTAGTCCAAAGAATAAGCTTGGAATAAATAAGCTTGGAAATAAGCTTGGCTAAATCATAAGAGGATGGTAACTATATCTAATCTTCAACCCCATCAAACGCCCGAGAAGGGAGATAATATTACTTGAGTAGGCAGGAAGTACAATCAAGCAGCTTCTAAAGTGAGCAGTATATAATGGAGACAATTGGCTACCGAAATAATCACCCAAAGTCTCATTTGCAATGTTGAAGCAACCAACTTTGGCTAAGGTCTAGCGTAACTGACAGACCATTTTCAGAGGTAGGGAATTTTTTAGAACTGTCTTCCCCTGTCTTGCAAGGTTTAGCAGTCCTTTTCCTTGTGTCCTGCTTATCCAGTCTGAATACCATGTACTTTGTCAGTGGTTGAGGCATGGGCAGTTCCTTGTGCAAAGGCCAATTGTGCCAAGAAGAAAACAAACTCCAAGTGGAGTGTTTTTGGTGCTCAACATTCTCTTGGGAATTGATTGGTGCTGTCAGGAGCAATCATGTTTCATGTCAACAGAACCCTGTTATTTAAATACCATGTTCTACAGATCCTTGAAGTAGTTGAAGATTACCTATCTATGCAGAATACAATCTCTATGTATTTAAAGAACCTAATTAATCTGACTATATATATGAACAAACATAAACAACTATTGACCTATAATGTTTAATACCTGTATAACTTAAAGACTAAGACTTCATATCAGAATATTAAATAATCTGTAAACAAATGTGCAGCAAATGAGGACAATGACCTCAAAATGTAAACAATGTATAAGTATCTTGATCAGAGGTAGGACTATATAATGCAATATGACAAATATATCCTAAAAGTTGTATCAATATAAAAATGTCCTAAACATGCATATGTACAATCTGACAGAATAATTTTGCATAGGTGTACAAATGTTGTAAACAGAAATAACAAATATAATTTTAATTGTATCAATATATGAAAACTATACTAATATAACTTAACCATAAATAATAGCTCACCACAAGTATTCACTCTATTACCCACTATTATTATCCCTTTTTAAAATTTCTGAACCTACATAGTTTACACCCCAACCCTCTACCTGGTACGAGTAATAATAACAACCCCTAAACGTTGTTCTCAACCCTGAGGACAGACTTTCTTGGGAGAGGAGGACGTCATCCTTTTTTTGGTCCTATTCTTCCTTGCTTTGGTTTCATGTTCATCACCTTGAGGTGGCCTCTGAAGCAGCAGCAACTTTCAGCAAAGAAAGAGGACATAAATGTTACTGGAGACAAGTTTTGTTTGTTTCTTAGGCTCTGGCCCTAAGACAGGCCCTAGTGAGAAGACCTTGAGACAGGAGAAACTTGTTTAAATAGGAATCCAGGCTGCAACCTCCTCTCTCAAGGACAATGAAGTCACCTTGATCTTTTTCCAGTAAGATTTTGGAAACCAGAATCCCAACTCCCACCCCTCCATGTTCTGAACTTGTGGGAGGCTATTGTCTTGCCAAGAGAGGGCAGTGTAACTGTAGGAAGCTCCTGGGTCCAGGTTGAGGTCTGGTCATGGTGACATCACTGAGGACCCCAATACATGGGCCTCTGGCCAAGGACGTAAGGTCCGGACATTACACAGCCCGAAACACTGTTGGTCTATAGACAATGCTCACTTGGGATGGCACATTCAAGGCATGGACCCATGTCCACTAGGTGTCTGTCTGTCTTTCGACAGCCCTATCCAGGACGGAGTAGTGAGATGATTTAAGAAGCAGGAGTTGAGAACTCTCCTCGGGATACTGAGATTTTAGGAGGTTAGTCAATCAGCAGCTTTTTGTCGATGTGTGTGTGTGTGTGTGTGTGTGTCTCAGAGCTAACCCCACATCTAGAGAGGGGAGAGAGGGACCGCAGGGCCTTGGGCTGGAAAATCAAGGATGTAAGTTCTCAGGATAGAGAAAACGGTAGCCACACACACAATAGCAATGTGATAGGGAGGCGGATGAAGAGAAGTAAATCAGATGAAAACAAGAAAACAACAGGTGTCTCTCAGGATTCTGGGAGCTGCTCACTGACCTTCAGGAAGGAGCAGAATGGGCTCTTGGCATCAGGGAATGGAGTGAGGCTGGTAACCTGAGACACATTCCCAGTTCCCCCAAAGCCCCAGACCACCTGTGACCAAGACCCAGGAAAAGATAACTACTCCCAAGGACCACACAGCCTTGGCCAACAGAAAGCCACCTGGGCGGCCAAGTGTGGTGTCTCACTGTAGGGAATGTGTGTTGTTGACATGGGCACAGCCATGTCAGGACCCTAGTCAGCCCCATGGAAGTGGCAAAGGCTTCCTCCGGTCTGAGTGTAAACGGTGAATGGTGACCGTGTGTGTGGACAATGTACACCGTAGCTTCTTCCCCTGAATGTTCACTGCCTGAAGACTGCTCCCCTGCAGACTGCTCCATCTGAGGTGGAGCTAAACCTGCCTCCTGCTCAACTGTTGCAATAACCCACCACCCCTGTTCAACTGTATATAATTAACATGTGTACCTCTAGGGTGCTGTGTGCTCTTCACCAGAGAGCCCAGACCACCCGATCCCAGCATTTCAGTGTCCATAGATGCTTTTCTCATCTCCTTAGTATCCCAGTTATGTCAACCCCTGGAGTTGTGCAAGGGCACAACAGCCCGTGTCTAATCCCAGCTCTCTGGAGACAGAGCCAAAAGGATCTCTGTGATTTTGAACTTGAGGTCAGCCTGGTCTACATACTGAGATCAAGACCAGCCAGGGCTACATTAGTGAGATTATATCTCAAATAAAATAAGCAAACAAACAAACGTCATCTGGATGTTCTTATACACTTTCCTCTGCCAGGGGCCAGGAACATGCCACCTTTCACCTCTCTGTCTTCCTACTTCATTACACCCCCCAGGCTGCTATTGGCCTCCCATCACTGAGTAACTCCACCTTTAAAGTTTCTGTTTTCTTTCTATCAGACACCCTGGGAAGAGTCCTGAATATAGGAGAGAAAATTCCAGTCTAGGAACACCATTAAACATTTCCACTTCCTTAGGCAAGCCTCTCTTTCTGCCCCATATATGTAATATGTACAGTCTTAGCGAGAAGCGACCTGATCTGCGCAGCTTGAAACTGCACCTAAGAGCCTTAGCCAAACAGGAGTTTAGCAGTCTGTGTGAGTCTGAGGGTAGAATTTGCCAGAGACACAGATTCTTCTAGACCAGTGGTTCTCAACCTTTCTCACGCTTCAGCCCTTTAACACAGCTCCTCATGCTGTGGTGACCCCCAACCTTAAAATCATTTTCATTGCTTCTTCATAACTGTACTTTTGCTACTGTTAGGAATTACAATGTAAGTATCTGTGTTTTCCAATGGTCTTGGGTGACCCCTGTGAAAGGGTCATTCAACTCCAAAGGGGTCATGACTGATGCCTACGTAGCATAAAATTGTATGCAAGATAAAAATGAATTGTGTGTCTTAGATAAAGTGTACTTGTATATTTCCTGGAAAATAACCATGTTGTCTGGCTTGGTCCTTTGAGGAAACAAGGGCAGAAGGTGAATGAGGTGCTTCCTGCCATGGCTGCCCTTATAGGACATAGACCTGTGCAGATCCCATGGCCTTTACTCAGAGATGGTGCACAAGGACCCCCAGATTTCCATTCTTCCTGTCTCAAGTACAACACTCAGCTCTGTCAAGCTCTCCTAGTGAGAGTCCTCCCACTTCTGATGGCTCTTCTTTGTCCTCTTAGGTCACTTAGTGGGCACTGGTCCTCCATCAGGCCTACTGTACAGGCTCCCAGGCTCCTGTGTGCCGAAGCAGAGGGTCAGGGTACCACTCTCCAGTTTTCCCTGAGGTTTCATAACTGTCCTTTCTGCAGCACACCACACCTCCACACACATCTCCACACCCCCACACATACCCCTCAACACCCCCACACATACCCCTCAACACCCCCACACATACCCCTCAACACCCCACACACATCCCCACATCCCCAGTTCTACCTAGAGATGCAGATTAAACATGGACAGGGCAGCTGAAACAGCAGTAGCACAAATCAGGGCTCCATTTCTAAGTGTGCTGGAAGTCCTTTTTTCTTCTTCTTCTTTTTTTAAGATGACAAGTGTCACTGTCTCTTGAATTCCAAGCTAAATGTCAAATGAAGATCTGGAGTCTCTGAAGTTTTAAATTTAGCCAGCCCCACCCACTGCCATTGAAACTCTGACCGTGATGGACAGATCCCACCAAGTGCCCGCATTCATCTGCCTGCCCTCCCCTCCCAAAGTCAGAGCACACACAGGACCGGCTCTGTTCATCAAACCCTTTTCCCAGCCGTAGCCTCTTCAAGAGCTAGGGCGTGGCTGTCTGTTTCTTTAGGATCCTGTGGAAGAGTGCCAGGGTGAGGTCCATTTGGTTGGGACGAGGTGAAAGGGAACTCTCCTGGGGCGGGGGAGGGGCGGAGGGGGCGGAGGGGGTGGAGGACAAGATCATGCCAGCCTCACGCTCATTTGAAAACCACAGGAAGTTCAGGCTCTCCCTCAGCTTTGGGGCAATGCTACCACTAAAGGGCAACTCAGCCCCCCAACCTTCTCAACCAGGTCCCAAGACCAGTACTCGGGTGCTGAGGCCAAAACATCTGGCTTCATAATCAACCTCCCTTCTCTGATTCAAAAAGAAGCAGGAAGGCTTGGTTTAAGCAAGCCCTAAGCAAACCCTGCACTGACTGTGGACCCTGTGGGAAGCTCCCCCGTCTCTGAGGCCCTCACACAGAATGTGTGACCCTCGGTGAAGACTAGACCTCTGCCTCCTAGTGGAAGAATTTCATTTGTCAGAAGGCCTGGGATCAGACTTGGTCACCTCAGCCCCACCCTGCCTGAAGATAAAGGCAGAATGCTAACTCCCAGCCACTGAGCCCCAGAGCCTTGGAGTTTGTTAATGGACAGCCCTGTAAAGACACCAGGCAGAGCAAAGAGCTAGAAGAAGCCTTCATTGGCTCCCGAGGCAGAGGACCATGCTGCCTCTAGGAACCCTGGGCACAGAAGTATTTATACTAGAATGTTCCACAAGACAGTATAGTGATTGCAGGTTCCCAGAGTCGTAATATGAAGACAAGAAGGGATATTTTGTGGGGATTCTGCAAGTCCTGTCTTTTCTGGGCCATGAATTGTTTGATCTATACAACAAAAGGATTGGCCTAGATCCTTGGGTCTCAAACCTCTGTACACATCAGAACTCCAGAGGGTAGTGACAGTTTAGTTGTATTTTAATAAATAAAGCTTGCTTGAGGGTCAGGATGCAAAGCTAAGCCACTAAAGGAAAGGAAGTGGCGGTGCACACCTTTAATCCCAGGATTTAGGGGACAGAGGTTGATGGATCTCTGTGAGATCAAGGCTACCCTGGGCTACACAAGATCTATCCAGAAAACAGATCCAGGTGGTGGTGGCTCACACCTTTAATCTCAGTGTTTGGGATTTGTTGTTGTTGTTGTTGTTTGTTTGTTTGTTTTGTTTGTTTTTTCGAGACAGGGTTTTTCTGTGGCTTTGGAGCCTGTCCTGGAACTAGCTCTGTAGACCAGGCTGGTCTCGAACTCACAGAGATCCGCCTGTAATCCCAGTGTTTGGGAGCCACACATCTTTAATCCCAGTACCAGGGAGGTGGAGACAGGAGCTCAGTGGAGTCTGAGGATTCATGGAGACAGGGTTTCTTCATTCCCGTCTGAAGATTTGGTAGAGGTAAAAGGTCTCTCTGGTGACTTGATTGCTTTGCTTTTCTGATCTTCAGGTTGAACCCCAATATCTGTCTCTGGTATTTTATTATTCATGCTACAACTGGGGGATGCCACAATGCTCTGAGCTCACAACTGCTGACAACTGCAATGACTTCGGAGTAATCTATGGGGCAGGTGGGGGGGGGAACCCCAGGAAGAACCGTTGATGCTGCAACAGGACGGGCTAAGGGTGGGAAATTGTTTCAGCAGATGCTGGGTGTGGGGAGGATGACGGGACACTCTGCTGCCTTGGGTTTCAAGAGGAAGATAAAGGTTGGCTGGGAGGCTCAGCACATCAAGTGCTTGCCCTATAACAGTGAGGGTCTGAGTGCAGTCCAGGAGCCCACACGAGAAAGTCGTCATGGTGCCCCACACATGTAACCACAGAGCGGGGGAATCCCTGGGACTCCCTGACCAGCCAGCCAGCGGAGTTACAACAGCAAGCCCTAGGCCAGTGAGCAACCCTGGCTGAACAAACAAAAGCCAGGGTTATCATCAGACCCTCCAGTGCCGAGTTGGATTGATTGAAGGGATTCTTCTGGGGTTCGCTGGTGGAAAGTACACCTGGAGGGGCCCTTTCTGTTCCCCGCGTCCCCTCAGCGCGTCTTTTAAGTCACACCTAGCCGTAGTTCAGAAAGTGTTTGTCCACCGTTGGGTATAAAGAGCTAGGCTAGCAGTCCCTTCAGCCTTGTAGGGCCCAGCCATGACAAGCTCAATGGGGGCCTGCGTTTCAGGTTAACTGATTCTAGGAGAGTCCACAAACTGAGACCACCCAGGCACCAACCGTCCAAGGGGAAAGTAGCAAACGTTCCAAAGGAGATTACTAACATTCCAGTCCCTGTAGAGGGCATCTCCTGTCCCTTTGCCCAGCACACACCCCATCCCTTCTCACCAAGACATCCCTAGACAAATGTCAGCCAATCAGAGGTTCTGAACCTTAGAAATCCCTCACCCCAACCTCTGCTAGAATAAAAAAACAAAAAACAAAAAACCACCCCCACTGAGCTTGAGGCCCTCTGAGGGTTCCAATGCACACCGAGAGTCCCAAGTTCGAACTTGAATGAATAAAGGTTTTTGCTTTTACATACAGGATGCAGTCTCCATGGAGGTCTGGGGGTGAGGGGTCCCTGTGATCTGGGCATAACAGTCTCACAAGCAGAGATTGGCTTTGGAGCTTCTTCTTCTTCTTCTTCTTCTTCTTCTTCTTCTTCTTCTTCTTCTTCTTCTTCTTCTTCTTCTTCTTCTTCTTCTTCTTCTTCTTCTTCTTCTTCTTCTTCCTTTCCTGAGTAGGCTTCCTCAAGAACCATGGTTTGTTAAAGTCACAGTGTATGGACGACACCAAGGAAACAGACACAAGAGAACTGACACATGTATGAACTCACAGAGGCTGTGGGAGCCACATGGGTCTGCACTGGTCCAATCCAGATGGGGTCCCAGCGCTGAGAAGGGGAAATGGACACAAACTCCCTAACCAGAAGCCATCTCCAAGTGACAGCTCTTTGCAAAGAAAAATCAGTTTAGTTTTCTCCAACCGAGTCTCACAGGGTACACAAACCACACTTGGAGGCAGGCCCATGCCCAGCAGCTGATGGTCATCACAGAACAAACTCAATGGGAATTTTAGGGGAAATTTTGTCTCCTATTGCTTTGTTCGGGTATTATTTTTTAATCTTACTGATCTTCTGCTTGTATGTTATGGCTTCTGATCTTGTATTTTTGTGGCATGTGTGTGAGTGAGATTACTGTGTTTCTCAGGATTTTTCTTTTTTTTTTTTCTTTATTTTGTTTTACTCAGATTTGTTTGCCTGTCTGTTTTCTAAAGAGAGAGAGAAGGTATAGGGTTGGAAGCTAAAAGAGGTGGAGAAGACCTGGGAGATGAGGGAGTTTGGGAAAAGCATGATCAGAATGTATTGCATGGAAAAGTTCCTTTCTTTTGAGATAGGTTTCTCTATGTTATAGCCTTGTCTGTCCTTTGTAGACCAGGTTGGCCTTGAACTCAGAGATCCGCCTGCCTCTGTTGGGATTAAAGGTATCCAACACCACATCTGACTTGAGAAAACATTATCTTCAATATAAAAAGAAGACAAGTATGTCAGGGGTCAGACTAGAGTGTGAAGCCAGAGGAACAAGCTTACTGGCTCACGTTGTACACACACCAGAGAGGGTTAGCAATTTGTTCAAAACTCCTATAGGGCTGGAAGTGGGGTCTCGTGACCCTGCCTTCTCTCTCTCTCTCTCTCTCTCTCTCTCTCTCTCTCTCTCTCTCTCTCTCTCTCTCTCTCTCTCTCTCTCTCTCTCTGTTCATATTTTGATATGGAACAGAGTGGAGTTGCCTGAGACCTCCCATGGCAGCAGAGGTGTCGGGGAGAGCGGGAAGAGGCGTGGATAATTGTGGAGATGTATCGGGGCTCAGGACAGTAGCTACGAGGCCAGGGAGAACAGGGCTGGGTAGAAGAGAGCTTGTTTGGAGGAAGCCGCAGATGAAAACACAGAACAGCCTCTGGGCCTGTCAGACTTCAATTTTCAGCTCCTGGGGCTTTGACTCAGATGGCAATTATCATTCCATTCCCTGGCTTCCAGAGCCAAATGGCTGGAATGAGGACTCCAGGTGTCCACAGCCAGAGGAAAGGGGAAGTAGGGGAAACAGTGCCAAGGCCTGGCTAGTGCTGCCCCAGGAACTATACTGTCCTCTCGATACAGCTCATCCACTACAGACAGTGTCGAAGGCTCTACCTGCCCAGCCCAGATCCCTGGGGTGCAGTGTGAGGGCACAGGGCGTCAGACCCCAGACCTCCCTGGGTACAGTATAAGGGCTTCAGGCCCCAGACATCACTGGATGCAGTGTTAGGGCACAGGGCGTCAGACCCCAGACCTCCCTGGGTGCAGTATTAGGGCGTCAGACCCCAGACCTCCCTGGGTGCAGTGTTAGGGCGTCAGACCCCAGACATCACTGGGTACAGTTGAGGGTACAGGGCTAGGTAAGTCTACCATTGGAGTGAGGGGTGGACCACAGGTCTACTCCAGAGAGTGGGTTCAGGAGTTCTACACCGAGGCTCACAGGTGTCTTTGCTAACAAATGCCCCAGACTATGGGTTGCCCTCTGCTTGGAGGCACACTTTAACCAACAATGAATTTGATCACCTCTGGGGTGTCTCCTGGAGTTCCTTGATGCGGTCAAGTTCCTTGGTCTAGTAGAGGGGAGGTGATCATTTTTTTGTTAACTGCTACCTGTTAGTATTGGTAAGTTTTTTTTTTTTAACCTGTTAGTATTGGGTAGGAAAGGTTGCCTACTCCCCTTGACCAGGCACAGGTAGACAAACAAAACATTGGCCTCAGAGAGCCAACACAGCCAACATACAGTAGAATGGGCACTAGACCCAGAGGTGGGAGAGTCCCTATATGACAGTAAACCAGGCTGTCTGCTTAGGTCTCTAATGTCCTGTTCACCTAGATCATCATTGCCTGGGCCTTGACCTGTTCAACTCAACTCCCAGCCAAACCAGCCTCCGCTGGATACAACTGTACCCAAGAGAGCAGAGCTCAGGGCTTGTATTTTCAAAACGCTTTGTGTTCTCCCAAATCCCATAAATTCAACAGCAAGAGTCCTCACAGGACTCAGTCCTTCCCAGCACTCAGGAAGCAAAGGCAGGCAGATCTCTGTGCGTTCAAAGCCAAACTGGTCTACAGAGCCAGTCCCGGGATAGGCAAGATTACACAGAGAAACCCTGTTTCGAAAAACCAAAAAAGAAAATAAAAGAAGGCACAGTGTCATCTCCTGTTAGGGTGAGATGCTCAGAGCCCTCCAGGAAAGGGAACAGAACTGTGAGATCTTTAGTATACACAGGAGGTGAGGATCTGTGGGTAGAGTAATGGATGACTATAAAACATCTAGGACAACATGCAGAACTACTGTAGCAGAAAAAACAAGCTCAGTGATTGACTGAGAGAGCAAAACCTAGTAGGCGCAGTCACCAGCATCTCTGCGGCGGCTCCCTATGACGGCTCGGCTGCGGCAAGCACACGGTAAAAGGCATGGCTGCTCGAGGACCCTCGCTTCATCCCTGATATACACACCCACCATTTCTACACACGTGTCGTGAGAACTGGATAATAGCACTGCATGCTTAATACATGTTCTTCCTAGCCTGGCACAGTGGCGCGCACCTTTAATCCCAGCACTCAGGAGGCAGAGGCAGGAAGATCTTTGTGAGTTCCAGGCCAGCTTGCTCTCCAGAGTTAGTTCTAAGACAGCCAGAACTACAGCGTGATACCTGTCAATAAACCAATCAACCAATAAACAACTGCTCTTCCTGAGACGAGAGTAAACAGTTCTTTGGCCTGATTTACCATAACAGGCATGAGCCCCGTTGTTCCTACTTGTTAGTATTTTTGGCTCAGTGTGCTGTCCTTGTTGCTTAGTTTGTTTTTGAAAGCTATTTTACCAGGATCGGAGAAAGTTTGGCACTCAAAAATGCTTAGAGCCAGGCAACCCTTTTAAATGAGATGCATCATCACTCAGGCTCCTGAGGTTTCGCCATCCCCCTCGGGCTAGGAACTTTCACAGCTGAAATAAAAATTAAATTTACCATTACAGTTGATTCTGTGAAATAAATTAGTGTGTCTGGCAGTGCTGGCATTGTTTGAAGTACCGGAAAGTGTTAGGCTTGTTTCACTCTGTTACAAACGTCTGCCGTGAAAGCGTAGAAAAGGAGCTGAAATACAAAGTTGACGCTCCATAAACCAAGAGGGTCAAGAAACACCGGCCAGGAAAATAGGGGCCTCGCCTAGGGACTAGCATGACAACCCCAGTCGGCCAAGACAGGATCTGACAAGGACCGACCAAACAAGCCCCGCCCCCTGTCCTTCCCCGGAGCAAGATGACAGGGGTTTCAGAGTATGTAAGGGGCCATCCGCCAAGGATCTTGCTCAGGGGTGTTTTCTGCAGCTGCATCAGCTGCCCCCAGAGCTAGCATGCTGCTGCATCCCACAATCAGAATAGAGAGAGGCACCCCGTGCCCTGCCCCAGACACACAGATATACTGCCTACCACAAAACAACCACTCATCCCCAGTATCCGTGGTGTTTTCCAACTCTGCCGGATTTTCAATTAGAAATTCTACAAGCAAGAATAACACGACACACCGAGCTATGAAAACATATCCACAGCCTCATACACGAGTGTTTATAGCTTTTCATTCATTGTGAATAGTGAATCAGCTTTATACTCATCACGAACAGTGATAGGTTGCTCAGTTCAAGCCCAGAATGTAGTTTCTCTTTGAACTATCAGCAGGGTTCCATATCGGCGTCAAGAATGCCTCCTTGGGTTAGGAAGGACACAAGCGAAAAGGAAGGAAATTGGACCAAGGCTTTAATTCCTAGCTTTGCCCAGAGTCGAAGGGCCAAGGCGCTGTCACTGCAGCACTAATACACTGGGCTGCTATAGAAGACACAACACACGCACCCTTTGCACTCGGATGGGCTCCACCCAACCCCAAGGAACCACGGGACTTTAGAATCAGACCGATTTCCCCAAGAATCTGAGACGCTAGGCAGAAAGTTCATTCTAAATTTAACAGTTCCTGCTTCTCAGGAAGGCCTCTGGGCTTTGGGGCCTCTGACCCTCGGGCCACACACACACACACACCACGTGCCCTCGCAGGCCTTCCTGGGCGAGCAGGTTTCCTCCAAGCTGGACCCCCATCAGCCCGCTCACTGTCTGCACGCCCAAGCCAACTTCTCTAAGGTGGGAAACAAAGCAAGCCGGGTGAGCAGTGGAGACACAAATGGATGGTTGTGCTCAGGACCTGGATGCCGCACTCCAGCACCAGAGGCTGCAGAAGGATGCAAAGCCGGAACCATCAGCCGCCGCCTCGGGATCCCTCTGCGCGGGGATGCTGACCCCTGCTGGCCGCGTGAGAGAGTGCAGCGTGACAGACTCCCAAGATGCAGCAAGGGTAATGGAGGCAGAGAGAGAGAGAGAGAGAGAGAGAGAGAGAGAGAGAGAGAGAGAGAGAACCAGTGGAGGCGGTTTATGTGGACTGCAGAATGCTAAGAGCCAGCTGGGGGTAGCAGAGGTCCCTGCACCTTCCTGTGGCTGCCCAGATGTTTGTCAGCTTTTCTTGTTTCTAGAAAGAAGAGTAAAGGAAAAAAGGGTGGGGGGGATACAGAGACCCAAGACACTGGCATCCCTCTAGCACCTACCTGCGCCTCCAAAAGACCCCCTCGATGCCGGTATTGCCAGGCACCAGTCAACTCCTATCCTAAGCCCCCGGGGCCTCTCACTCAGACAGATGGTCGCTGGCTGCAGTCAGCTGAAAATGCCCCACAGCTATTCAGGGCCTATGTCCAAGAGCTGTGGAGACAATGGCAAGAGAGAATCATGAGTAAAGGAAGGATTTTGAGATTGGGGCAATTGGTCTAGATTATTAGACAGACTCTACATGTAATCACCCATGTCACCAAAGGGAGGCAGAGGTGAAGGGATATGTCACCTTACATGAGGATGGGGAGAGAGATGGGAGGGTTGGGAGAGAACGGGTTTCCTCTGTAGCGCCCGGAGTCCCTACTGAGAATGCATTATTATATATATTATTTATGAAGATATTTATCTTTTTTATTTTTTTGAAATATTTTTCTCTCTCTTTTTTAAATAATTTATTTTACTTTATTTATTTTTTTTTTCGTTTTTCGAGACAGGGTTTCTCTGTGGTTTTGGAGCCTGTCCTGGAACTAGCTCTTGTAGACCAGGCTGGTCTCGAACTCACAGAGATCCACCTACCTCTGCCTCCCAAGTGCTGGGATTAAAGGTGTGCGCCACCACCGCCCGGCTTTCTTTTTTATTTTTTTCATGATATTTATTGAGCTCTACATTTTTCTCTGCTCCCCTCCTTGCCTCTCCCCTCCCTCTTTCAATCCTCCCCCAAGGTCCCCATGCTCCCAATTTACTCAGGAGATCTTGTCTTTTTATACTTTCTACTTTCCATGTAGATTAGATCTATGTAAATCTCTCTTAGTGTCTGCATTGTTGTCTAAGTTCTCTGGGATTGTGGTTTGTAGGCTGGCTTTCTTTGCTTTATGTTTAAAAACCACCTATGAGTGAGTACATGTGATAATTGTCTTTCTGGGTCTGGGTTACCTCACTCAAAATAATGTTTTCTAGCTCCATTCATTTTCCTGCAAAATTCAAGCTGTCGTTATTTTTTTCTGCTGTGTAGTACTCCATTGTGAAGATATATATCTTAATAAATATTAAGAGAATAAACATGTGCTGTTTTAAAGTACTAATTTTGTAGCCTTTTTTGCTTTTAACAGCAGCAGCACTGAACTAACGCATAACTGTCTACTCAGTCTTTACCATGAAGTAGGCTAATGAACAAGGCAGACCCCACCTCCAGCCAGGTGAAGTTTATCTGCCACCTCCTGGGCTTTAAAAGTGTCTGGCAAATAGGACAGGGTAGTAGAGAAGACAAAGGGCACATTAAAAAGACTGGCAAAAAAATAAATTAAAAAAAAAACTCACCAGGATAAGTCTTCACACTTGCTAGGATAGCTATCGTCAAAGACAGTGGCAAGGATTGGTGGGGACTTGGAAAAACCGTGGTCCTTATACGCTGCTGGAGGGGCTGTGCAATGGGGTAGCCATCCTGGAAAGCGGCTTGGCTGTGTCTTAAAAAAACTGAGTGTAAATAACAGTATCTCAAAAACATATTCCCAGAAATAATGCCCAAGGAGCCAACCAAGATAACCGCACACACGTACCCAAGAGCATCTCCACGAATACACATGATTCATACACAATAGCTGTAGCCCATAATAGCGCAGATGCTCAACCATGAATAAAATGCAGTGTATGCAAGTGGCGTATTGCCCACAAGCTGAAAGGACAGATCGTTGATGTGCTACGGGGTGTGTAGGCCCACAGCATGCTGGCTGACAGAGGCTGTCTGCAGAAGACTGAGGACCTCATGATTCCATTTCATAAGAAATATGAAGATGCAGATCTAACCAGGCATGGTGGCACACGCCTGGAATCCCAGCTCTTGCAGTGGAGAGACAGGAGCATTGTGAGTTCGAGGCCGGCGGGAGAGACATACTAAACCACTGTCACAAAAAGGGTAAATCCTGAGACAGAAAGATGGGTGGCTGCCTGGGGCCAGAGGCGAGGTGTAGTAATAAGAGCGGCGGGGCTGCATCCCCGGCACCCGGCCACCCGCATGGCTAGCTTATGCCCGAAATAATTACACAGAAACTGTATTCTTTTAAACACTGCCTGGCCTGGCTAGTTCCAGTTTATTATTGGCTAGCTCTTACATATTGTTCTAACCCATTTCTAATATTCTGTGTAGCCCACGAGGTGGCTTACCAGAGAAGATCTTAACCTGCGTCTGTCTGGAGTGGGAGAATCATGGCGACTCCTCGACTAAGCTTCTTTCTCCCAGCATTCTCTTCTGTTTACTCCACCCACCTATGTTCTAACCAATAAAATGGGCCAAGGCAGTTTCTTTATTATAATTAACCAATGTCCTTCCTCCATCAGTGAGGCTAGGAATGGGGACAAGCTACGGTGGCCAGCAGGGGTCAGTCCAGGGTGCTGACTTTTAAAACCAGGTAGTGTGATGATTACACAACATGCTAGCAAGCCGGTCTTACTCTCTAGAAACTATACCGCAATAAAAAAATTTTTTTTGACACAGCCCAGTAAGGAGCCTCTTAGAAAATATTGCAAAATATTAAGTACAATAAGAAGTCAAACAAGTTGGGTTTCAGGAAAACTGTCCAACTCTTCTTTAGACTAACAAGGCAGCGGGTCCCCAGTCAGCAGCCCAATGGTGTCACACTATCTTTATTTTATTAATTTATTTGTGTATGTGTGTGTATTTCTGTTTGTGTGTGTGTGTGTGTGCGTGTGTGTGTGTGTGTGTGTGTGTGTGTGTGTTTTACTGGGAACCCAGGCCCTCCCACATATTAGGCAAGCACTGTTGTGCTGAACTACAACCCCAACATTTTTATTTATTAATTTATTTATTTTGAGACAGGGGTCTCACTATTGAATTGCCCAGACTAGGCTTGAATTGACCATCCTCCTACCTCAGCCTCTCAAGCGACTGGGATTACAGGCCTGGGTCACCAGGCTTGGCTTCATGGTGCCCTTTACACTCCCCAGAGCTATGGGGACAGAGCTGCCCATTGTCCACCCCCTGCCTTGGCGAGGGTCCCACCTGGAAGCCAGTACATGGCTCCCAGTGTCACAGCTCATGCTATAGCATGTCTAACCTGACGCCTGAACCTTCTCCAAGGGAGGCATGGGATCCCACCCTGGCTACAAGGCCTGGGTGTGTCCAGCTGGAGCAGTTGAGACACCATGCTTTCTCCTAAGGGGCTCTGTCCCCAGCCTACCGAGTTCCTGCCTAGCTGCGGTGGGCATCTAGGCTGCTCCCTGGAACAGTAAGGGTGAGGAGCTGGAGCAGGAAGCTCCTGGCACAAGGTCAGAGCACATAGTCTTTTATAGCCCTGTGTCTCCAGGGTCCTGGAGTCAGCTCATAGAGGAAATGTCCTCTGAGGGTTGAGTCACTGAATTGGACAGATGAGCAGGTAAACGGCAGACAGATGTCCCACTGTGCACAGGGGCAGCCCAAGAAGGTGATGAGTCAAGGGCCCTCCTCACCGAGGCCTGGGGAAGCCAGGAATGCAGCCACCCTGAGAGGCAGAGAATGCCCCAGAGATAATCAGTATAGGAAAATAGCTCTCCGGTGTGGGCCAAAGCCTCAGGCGATAAATTGCTTGTAACAGTCTCAAGTCTCACTGGATGAGATGATTTTCCTGGGCCTTCCTACTCTTCCCAGGTTGATGGAGTCTCTGGAAATCAAAGGCAGCTGTATCCCTTTTGGCAGACCTGATCATTAAGTAGATAAGGGACTTTCTAAGTAAGCCGCTCCTGGCTTCTGCTGATCCCCAAGCCAGCAGATAGGAGCACTGCATTTGGGGGTGACATTCCTTGGATTCCTTCAACAAGTAAAAGCCTTCCATTTGTAGAACAGGCCCTTACCTGTCACTGCAATGGTCCCACTTCCAGAAACCTGGGACCCTGGGTGAGTTCTTTTCTTCAATCTGTTTTACAAGTTTTTCCTCCTACAATGTTCGAAGAACGCAGGCCCCTGCAAGCTCGTGTGTCAGTCACCCGCCTGTGCGGCTCAACCAAACAAAAATAAAGATGTCACGGGCTGAGACCGCAGGCCTCTGGTCTCCTCTCCAGCAGTCCAGCGCAAAATGCTAAGTATAGGCGAAGGACAGAGTCATCCCCTTTTAAAATGTCAAGGAGACAGAAGGGTAGATTTAAAAAAGAAGACGTGTGTGTGTGTGTGTGTGTGTGTGTGTGCGCGCGCGTGTGTGTGTGTGTGTGTGTGTGTGTGTGCCTGTGTGTGTATGTGTGTGTGTGTGTGTGTACATGCGTTTCTTCTGTTTACGGTTGAGGGACATAGTTCTGACAGCAGGAGAACCCAGACAGGGACCAAAAGAGTCAAGACAGAATTCCTCCGTGGACCCAAAGGCACAGCTGAAGAAAATGCAACTGGAGCTGAAGGGAGAGCAATGGCCACGCTCACCTGCCCACCTGGAGCTCAAGGGAGAGCAATGGCCATGCTCACCTGCCCACCTGGAGCTCAAGGGAGACAGTTGATCTACCTGCCTGTGCAAGGCAGCAGCTTTCCTGTGTCTCAAGGGGTGCCATCCGGTGACCAGCAGAAACTCCCCGAAAGGAATGAAAGGGAGCTGTTCTATGCTAGACCCACTCAGATGTTCACATCAACTTTTTAAAAAAAGATTTATTTATTTATTTTTATTTAATGTACACTGGTGTTTCGCCTGTATATACTCTGTGTGAGGATGTTAGATCCCCTAGCTAGAATTATACACAGCTGTGAGCTGTCATGTGGGTGCTGGAAATTGAACCCAGGTCCTCTGGAGAAATAGCCAATGCTCGTAAACTGCTGAGCCATCTCTCCAGCCCTCCACATGAACTTTTCTGGTGCAGGTCCCAGCATAATTCTGTATCTGGTAAAACACAAGACAAATTCCAGTCACAAGAACCTGAGTAACAACTGTACACTCCAGCTCATTCCTGCCTCTCTGCTGTGATCAGCCAGGGGCACCATCCAATGGGCACGCTCCAAAACTAAGGCCTGTGAAAGACAGCCAGCGTGGCAAAGACTCTCTAGTATGTTACTTTGCCTTTTGTTCCAAATTCTAGGTCCTTCAGGGACTATGCTTGGGTGTTTGTGGCCAAAGACGTTAACATATGATCAGGAAGCTGACCTGCTCATTGAGTCCTGTAGAAAAATTCTAGTAATTCCTAAGCACACAAAAGGACGTGCTATCCAGTTCCCAAATCCACAAAGGGTCATGCTATCCAGTTCCCAAATCCACAAAGGGTCAAGCTATCCAGTTCCTAAGCACGCAGAGGGTCAAGCTATCTAGTTCCTAAGCACGCAGAGGGTTATGCTCTCCTGTTCCTAAGCACACAAAGGGTCAAGCTACCCAGGCCAGGAGAACCTGAGAGGGGCAAGCACAGCATCCCAGAATGCAACAGCAGCCAGTCTCATAGGGAAGGAATGGGTTTGTCTGGTCATTGCTCCTTGGCCCATCCCTTTTTCCACTATCTCTAGGCTGTTACTGAGGCTCAACCACTGCCCTTCTCCTCTCTTGCTGGTCTCCGTGTCAGTCCTTGAACACAGCAGGCACAGCGCTGCTGCTCCAGACTTCAGTGTCACCTAGAAGCCTTTCCCCAAAGGCTCTCTCCAAGTCTCTCATAGGCCCTCCTCCCTCACGGGCTGTGAAAAACTTAACTCAACCCTTACACTCGCCCTTGGTTCTCTGTGATTTTTCTTCATATGATCTATCAGTCCATCTTTTAATCCTTTATCTTGTCAGTCTGGCTACATTTAAGTCCACAAGGGAAGGGATTTGTGGTTTAGGGTTGCTATTGCATCTGCCGTGTCTAGAACAGCAACTAACCCACAATGGGAATGTAATTAGTGCATTGGGTAAATGGTGTTAGGAGGAAGCTTTTCCTCAGGCGAGTTGAGCATGGCTGTCAGGATGAGGACTAAGAAATGGGATGCTGTCCCTCAGAAATAGCATGGACCAGAGTAGGGCCCTGGCCTCTTCCTAACTGACTCAGTCCTGGCCCCATCACACCAAATTCTCCAAGCCTGACACTCCCACCAACATCCCAGACACCCAACCGTCCCTCTTGGGTACTCAGCCTTCTCACTGAGAGTAGTGGGCTGGTAAGACAGGCACAGTCGTTCCTTGAGAGTTAAAGTGTGACTAGAAAGTGTACACAACCTCCACAGCTTTTCTGGGAATGTTTTAGAAGAAGAACATCTCTTTTTTTATATTTATTTATTTATTTATTTATTTATTTATTTATTTATTTATTATGTATACAATAGTCTGTCTGTGTGTATGCCTGCAGGCCAGAAGAGGGCACCAGACCTCATTACAGATGGTTGTGAGCCACCATGTGGTCACTGGGAATTAAACTCAGAACCTTTGGAAGAGCAGGCAATGCTCTTAACCTCTGAGTCATTTCTCCAGCCCAGGAGAACATCTCTTGGTGGAGAAATTTGAAATCACTTTTAAAGAGTGCAAGACTAGACAGTACAGTTATGAGTCTGTCTTGTTGACTACCTTTTGAATATAGCTTCTTGTTTAAATTCTAGAGTACTTTTCTTTTTGTAGTGTGTGCATGCGAGTGTGTGTGTGTGTGTACATGCACATGTGTGTGGTCTGTGTGGTGTACCAGAGCACACATGTCGAGATCAGATGTCAACTCGTGAGGTCGGTTTTCTGCTTTCATCATGTAGGTCAGACTCAGCCCATCAGGTTTGGCAGTAAGTGCCTTTATCCACTGAGCCATCCCGCTGGCTCTTGAGACATGTGAGACATGAAACAAGCAGAAGGGAGGACTATCCTATCTGGGGAGGAGGAGGATTAGCACAATGGGCAGAAGGAGGGAGGAGGGCATTGGTAGAATGGGAGTACCAACCATGAAATATAAAGACATATATGCATAAAGGCATTATAATAAAATCCACTACTTTGTATGCTAACTTAAAAACTTAATCAAGAAACTTAATCAAAGTTACTTTGACTCACTGGTCCGAGCTCAAGATGCTATATCTGCTTATGGTCTTCCTGCTGGCAGAGTCCTGAGGTGGCATGGGACATCACAACTCTAGAGAAAGGATGTATCCTCCCACCTCTACGCGCTACAAGCCAACCAGCAATCTTTTGTTAATCCCCCCCAGTGTCGATTCTCGGACAATGTGAGTTTTCAGAGTGGACAAACGACAGCGTCTCTTGTTTTCAAGCATTGGAACTTAGCAGCTCTTGTCATTTCCTTACTTCCTTTTTTTCTTTCTTTCTTTGTTCTGTTTTATTTTAGTTTTTGAGACAGAGTTTCTCTGTGTAACCTTGGCTGTCCTAGAACAAGCTCAACAGACCAGACTGGCCTCAAATTCACAGAGATCCACCTGCCTCTGCCCCATGAGTGCTGTGATTAAAGGCTTGCACCACCACCACTGGCCTGGCAGTTCTTGTCATTTCTGTTGTGTGCAGGACTAGGGAGAGAGCCTGGGACCCTGTGCATGCTGAGAAGTGCTCAGTCACTGGATTTGGCTCCCAGCCCTCTGGTCAGCAGTTTAGTTTAGAGCAGTGTGGCACTGTTAAACTCCAGGCTCCTGGGTCCTCCACTGCACCCAGTATATTTTAAGAACTGAGTCTGCCTAACTGTTTTCTTCTCTCTGTTTTCTTATTGACTGGACAACTTTATTTATTTAAAATGAAGAAAAAAGACCTGCTTGTGTTTGTGTGTGCTATGGGTGTGGGACAATGGTCTTGTACCTTGTAAAGATTTGTCAGTTGTATTGATTTAATAAAATGCTGATTGGCCAGTTGCCAGGCAGGATGTATAAGTGGGGTGACCAGAACAGGAGAATTCTGGGAAAGAGGAAAGACTCAGTCTACAGTCATCACTCAGAAGCAGAGGAAGCAAGATGAGAATACCTCACTGATAAAGGTACCAAGCCATGTGGTTAACACAGAAAAGAATTATGGGTTAATGTAAGTTGTAAGAGTTAATAAGAAGCCTGAGCTAATAGACCAACCAGTTTATAAGTAATGTAAGCCTCTGTGTGTTTCTTTGGGCCAGGAAGGACAGAAACCTCTGTCAACATGCTATGATTATATGTGTGCGTTCACATGTCTGTGATTAAATGTGCAAGTGAGGTGCATGTGTGTATGCAGATGCATGTGAGGGTCAGGAGTCACTCTGCACCTTACATACTGAGGCAGGATCTCTCACTTGGACCCAAACCTTGCTGATTTGGCTAGCCAGGCTCTCTCTCCAGCTTGTCCCCAGGATCCCGACTCTGCCAACCTAGTGCAGGGAATAGTAGTGGGTCTCCATGCTGTGCGCCATTTACATGGGTAGTGGGGGTAAAAGTCAGGTCCTCACTAACACAGTAAGTACTTTCTCCACTGAGACATTTCCCAGCCCCTGAAATGAAAATTCTTATGTTCAGCAAAGTTCAGTGGTCATGACAGAGCACCCAGGCCTCTGCTCCCATAAGCACCTGGACACACGCTCTAGCACCAAGCAGATGGGCTGTTCTTGTGCCTGTGAGCCCAACAGTGAGCTCGGCTAGGAAGCCTGAGTTAGAAGGAGAAGGGTGATCCAAGCCTGTAACAGCAGCTGGCAGGCTGAAGCAGGAAGTTCACAGATTCTAAGCCAGCCCAGGAAGCAGAGTGAGACCCCACTACAAGCAAACAACCAAACAAACACAGAGAGAAATAACAGCTGAGAACCAAGTAAATGTTTGGGCAACTCCATATTCACAGTCTCCCCCAGAAACAGCTTTCTGCTCCATGTAACTGGTTTGTTCTAGCCGCTTGAGGCGCAGACACCCAAGGAAAGAGAAAGTCCCTGCTTCTGCGGTCGCTTCCCACACAGGTTGCAGTCAAAACAGTGTTGTTGTGTTTTAAAGTCTCAGTATGAGGCCAGGAACGATGATGCAATTAATCCTACTGGATGAGAATAGGACCATACCACGATTTTTGAGTACTGGCCAGGACGATGGACACTGATCAGGTCTAGGCCTGGGATTCCCAGAGAATGGCGCCAATTAGCTAGGTACTTACAAAGGCAAAACCCACAAGGCTGTGTCCTTCCTCCCTTTGTCCATCAGGGGCAGCACACATTCTGATATTCATCCTAACTACAGACCACGCACCTACAAGCACATCCTGTGCAGTAGGGACAACCTACCTTGTTTATAGATGTGAAAACACATGGCTTGTTATCTTACAGGAACAACAGCCCCCAGCAGTCCGGGAAGTTATCTCCCCTTGGGCTTACAGGTGAGAGGCATTTTTTGTTTTATAGCACAGTAATTAAAACTTAAAACATAGCCGGGCAGTGATGCTGCAAATCTGTCACCCCAGCACTCAGGAGGCAGAGGCAGGCAGATCTCTGTTTGAGGCCAGCCTGGTCTATAATTCAAGTTCCAGGGCAGTCAGCCAGAGCTATTGCACAGGTAAGTGCTGCCTCAAAAAAACCAAACAACAACAACAACAACAACAAAACTTCAGACATATCTTTAGCTCTCACAGTGCCCTTCGGGTGCCCAGGGGATTTAGAACGGGCTGGCAGAGACTGGGGAGGATTCTACCTGGCTTCTTTCTACTTGTTACATGCCAGCTTCAATGGCATGATCCCCAAACACTCGGTGAGGATCCGGGACACACACATTTTAGCTAAACTAGAACCCATTTCCTCCTCTCTCCCACTAGCTCCTCCCTCCCACCACCATTAACTTCAGAACATAGACTGAAGGGCAAAAGTTTGATTTGGCCCCCGTAGGATTCTCAGAAGTGCTGCTTTAAAGGAGTAGAAGGAGGATGGCAGAGGCTAAGGGGAGCCTCCCACTCTGCAGGAAGGGTGGTTGCCTGGTGAGTTACCTGTTGGATCCTCATTACCAGATGAACCAAAGAGCCAGAGCTGGAGACCCTAGTGTGTGCATTAACATTCCTCTCCCATTCAAAGTCCAGTCGCAGGAAATTCACAAGCTATTCTTCAATGGAACAAGTATTTCCTGAAGGCCCTACGCAGGAGCTGCTCAATGAGGGCCACTTAGCAACACACTGAGTGCCACAAGCAGACTCCTGGGGATGAATGGGGAAAACAAGTCACATGACAAGGTACCTCAGGACACTTGCATTCCCCAGACAGACAGACAACAAGAGGAAGTCACCAAGACTAACAAGGAAGTGCTCTGAATTATCTAGGCTGGTGTGGCCGCTGGCAGCCTGAGGCAGCCTCTGCTAGCTGAAGCAGGTTGTCTGGGCTAAGGAAGGGGCAGCCCAGAGAGGCCTGATGAGGGGACAACAAAGACAAACTTCAAACCTGTCCCTCTCAGACCTGGCCAGGGCGGCAGAAAACTGAAAACATCGACAGCTTCAGGTTCATGTCCAACGCAACTTGTCCCAGTCCTCTTGAGAAAGGTTCTCAGTGTCAACCTTTTGGGAGCCCCAGGCACGGGAGGAAGGACTGTGGATCTGAACCTTGTGTCCTGACCTTCTTGGATCGCTGGTGTTGGGATGGGAATCATCGATGGCCCCAGCAGGCTACTTCTCTCTAGTAGGGCTCTTCTGAAAATTAAGGTTACAGTGCCTAGCATGCAGCAAGGGTTCGGCCTGACTCAGATCTCACTCAGCTCTCTTCAGGGACCTGAAGTCCTTCAGGAGATGCACCTCATGGTAGGAGCAGGAAGACGTTGATGTCCTTAGTGACCTCCTCGATCATCCTGACCACACCACCCTTCTACCAGTCTATCTCGAAGATGACCAGCCACAATAGGGGCACCCTCTTCACCCCAATGTCTTGAGGAATCTCAAAAGAAGCTCAGTGCAGGTTGCTGACCTACAGACCGAGGTTGGAGGCCAGCTTCCCATCACGGTACACAGGGGCTTCTCACTCCTACCTCTCCACCTCTCACAGCTGAATTTAGGTTTCAGTTCTCCGAGAAGGGCAAAACAGATGCCTCTCCCGACAGAGGGTCATTCATCCACAACGCCCTTGCAGTCAGGGATGAGGGAGAGAACAAACACAGGACCTAAGTCAGCCTCACAGTGTCTCAAGGACAAATCCCACAGCCCCGTTCTGAGTCACATCCAGACTTGCCCAAGCTTGTGCAAGTATGTCCAAAAATGATAAAGACTAAACCTCAGCCGATTAGCAATATCCTGACGGAACTGCTGGTTGCCTAACCAATTAAGTATAAGATGACTGACTATCCCTGCAACTCCCCTGAGCCGTGCTTAAAAGAACGACCCCACATGGATGCTGGAATATTAATAAATGCTCTTTGCTCTTACATACTATTTGAGTCTGGGGTCTTCATTCAGTGTTTCCTCGGACCCTTACATTAGTTGGACCCCTCTACCTGGGGATCCTTACTCAGAGCCCGTGCAGCCCAGTTCATACTCACCTTCTTTCAAACCTAAGAGCCAGGCCAGACTTGGGGCCGGCTAGTTAATTTTACCTCGTCCTGATCAAGCACCTGCAGAAGCGATCGAGGGAGGAAGGATTTATTTCAGCTCAACGTTTCAGAAAGTCTATGTTTCTGGACCATTATAAGGGGACTACCAATGGCAGTAGCAGGGTGTGGCCAAGGAGAGGTTAGAATGACGTCAGACGGGAAGCAGAGAGAAGGAAGCTGAGTCGGGAACAGAGTGCAGTGAAGCCTCCAAAGGCACGCCTCCACCACGCTGTTCTCCAGCTAGCCTCTGAAGGACTGCCAGACTAGAATCCCTCCTACCCCTGCCGTCCTCTTTTCTGAACCCCTCTGCCCTGCACTGTGCCTCCTGTGAGACAGTGGGTTTAGATCCTCGGTTCCCACGGGAACCTGCTTGCAGGACACCATGGTATCAGGCATTGGTATCTTTACATTAGTTTAGTCCTTGTTTGAACTCTAACTTCATGAGCCTTAGAGTGGGATACTGGAACCTCACAATGACAGTGTTTCCAAGAACTCTAACACAACAAAGGCCCAGAGACCAGATGGAGAGGATACAGGGGAATTCTGGGGCGTTAATTGTACTGTCTCCTCAGGCTCCACCACTCTGAAGGTCAAGGTCACTCCTCCCTCCACACATCTCTCCTGGTCTTCTCTTTGGCAGAGAGCACACCTATTATCACGTATTGTGCCCAGTGCTCCCAAATCCATGCCTGTGCCCATGATGTCTCTGAACTCCCCACCAGGGGATCACACTGGCACGGTTTCTGCCCGGGTCTGTGAATTCCCCTTCCCACCCATGCTTCCCGCACTTCTGCCCAGAATTCCAGCACCGGTGCTGGCTGTGCCCTGAGTCACACTTGCTACCACTCCCCTCTTCCTCCATCCCACCACTGCCCGAGCCAGAGCTCCACTAGCCTCCCTGTGAGGACGGCCCACGTTCAGTCCGTGTTTGGGAGCAAGTGTGGGTGACTTTCCTGCATAGAAAAGATTAAGATTATTCAGAGACGATTGGAGGCTTTCTGAGGCTCCCGTGGGTACAGCTGAGCTCCGTTCCTCCCGCTCCTGCTCCTGACTTCATGCCTCTGCCACTGCTTTTAAAGATGCTGGAGAGGTAGCCATGGAAACAGAGGTGGTGAGTCACCAAATTAGAATGAACCTGCCCAGCTGCAATGTGAAGTCTCAGGGGAAGCTGATACTGAGATCAAATAGGGAAATTCTGTGCCTATAAGACATGGAGAACTGGGCAGTGGTGGCCCATGCCTTTAATTCCAGCACTTGGGAGGCAGAGGCAGGTGGATCTCTATAAATCTGAGGCCAACCTGGTCTATAGAACAAGTTCCAGGACAGGCTCCAAAGCTTCACAAACACACCCTGTCTTGAAAAACAAAACAAAAGCAAAAGACACAAAGACCCCGAGAATAACTATCAGAAAATCACCATGTGCTGAAGGTTTGAAACATGGGACTGTTTCCAGATGAGAACCCACAAGTGACTCACGGACTGGCACAGTGCTTGGGAGATTGTTAAGCAGATATTTCTATGAGTATTGGGCCAGGAGTGGATGGTGAACTTAATACTGCAGATGCCTAAGTCAACCATTTTAACACTGAATTATTGGTTGTGAGATAATAATTTGTGACAGGGTATGATGGCCAATACTTTAATCCCAGCACTCAAGAGTCAAAGACAGGAAGAATGTGGTTTTGAAGGCAGCCTACACCACAAAGCAAGTTCGAGGCTAGCCTGAGGTACGTGATGAACTGCCTCAAAAGCTCAGGTATGGTGGCTAGTTAGTATCAATCGATAGTATCTAAAAATGCATGAGAGAGGAGCCTCTGAGATTGCCCATGGGGGAGGTTGCTTGAGGACATGCCCACTAGGGGTGGCTCCATTCCCTAGGCTGGAATCTTAGCCTATCTGTGTGGAGAAGGGAGCATGGCACCAGCAGGCATCCACTGTCCTCTGCTTCCTGGCTATAGGGACAATGTGACCAACAGCCTCACGCTTCTGCTGCCTGCCTTGACTTCCCCGCCATGATGGACCACACCCTTGAACCGTGAGAAGAGCAAAGCCTCAACCTGCTTTTGTCAGAGTATTCTATCTCAATAACAGGAAACCAAGACAGTAGCGTCTAGTAGCTTAGAGGTAGAGCACTTGCCTAGCATGTATGGTATAAAAAATAATTTCCTAAAATTCTATGTAATTTTGACACTATCACCTTAAAAACTTTCTTTAGCTTTTTTCAACAGAAAAACATTAATATAAAGAATTATTAATAAATAAAATACTCTATTGACCAGCAATAATTATCAGTTTGAAGTATTTTATTTGGCAATATTTCAGTTTTTAAAGAGCTAAGGGTTAAACATTTTCACATTCTCTCCCTCCCTCCCCTCCTCACACACACATACACACTCACACACACGGGGGGGGGGGGACTGTAACTGGTGGCTCCAGTGTGACACTACCCAGTTCTTGAGCCCACAGATTAAGTCCAGACAGGTGTCCTCGTCAACAGATATTGCCAAAGATAGTCAGTGATTTTTTTTCTCTCTCCAGCTGGGCCAAGTTAGCAAACTTGCAAGATGCCTAAGAGAGGTCCAAAGTCAGAGTGTATCTGTTCACACCTACCTGCTTCCCGCTCCCCACACCAGCTCCCTATGCTCTGTCACCCCTTAGATGGCCTGCCAAGTCACTTGCTCCATGAATCTGCAGTGGTCAGCAGCTCCCTCTCCCAGACTTCTGTACAGAAAGTCAGAGACTTGTTAACCTAAACCTCTGCGTGACAAGGTTGGTCAAGTTGACACAGATGCCGGGAAAAGGACCAGTTCCTAGGACAAGTTCCCACAACTTCCAGTACAGGAATTGTCCAGTACAGGAATTGGGCAGAAAACGCCCACCAGACCATAGTCAATGACATTTAAAATAACAAACCTCTGGGAAAGAAACACATGGCCCATTTTCTGTAAACCTACTTGGTTAAAAAGAAGAGGGTGGGATATCAAAGGAGAGTTCGGGGCCAGGGTGGTGGTGTGAGGGGAAGGCGCTGTGGCTATGAACCACGTGGCGAGTTTAACAGGGGCTCGGAGGCACCTGGAAGGTCATCAAGGGATTTGAGTTAAGTTTACTATACATTCAAGAATGTGAACGAGGCCCAGCGTGGACCACCCCAGGCTCGAGGAGGAAGCATGGTCCTGCCCAGCGCCACGATGATTGAGAGGGACAAGGAGACCCACAGGCAGGCCTGCAGTGGTCTGCCCAGGGCTCCGAGGAGAAAACATGGGCAGATGGGCACTGTTGCCGTGACCAAATAGTGCTGGAGAGAGAGAGACAGAACGGCTCGTGTCCTGCGGACATCTGCGCATCTGAAGAGGTAAAGAGGTGCAGGATGGGCTGACGTGGGTGACGTGATGGCCACCCAGGGCCATGGTGATGTCTAGGCCTGGGCTACTGCCAGGGCCCATGCCTAGGTTCATGGGCCCCGATGTAGCCATGGTCTGTATTGATGTCTATGGCTACATACCACAGAAGGCTGCCAGGAGAGGGCTGAACAGAGTTGGTCCTGCTCCTCACAGGGTGTAACACTAGGGAGAACTGGGCCTGCCCCTCACTGGCTGAAGCACTCAGGAGAGAAGGTCCTACACGTTACTTGGGCAGCACCATAGAGCTGACCCCGCTCGCAAGGGCAGAGGTGAGCTGAGGGGAAGAGAATGGGAGTGTCGGTCCATGTGGTGAGGGAAGATGACTCCCCTCATCCCTCACCATCTGGAGCAGCTGGGGGACCTCACCCAACCCCTCATTAGGTACAGCACTCGAGAGAACAGGGCCTTGGGCCTTGCCTGGGCGGCCAGAGGTTTTGACCCTGTAGACAGGGGTACAGGTGAGCCAGCCCTGAGTGTGTGAGGAACATAGCTGGTACTGCCTCCCTGTCTGCAGTGTGGGATGGGGGCAAGGGAAAGATGCCCTCCCCTCTAGCCCTTAACACCTCCAGCTGGCAAGGGAGCTGACCCTTCCCTTTGCCAGCTCCAGCACTTGAGGAAGCAGTCCCTGCACCTCATCGGGGCAGCACAGCAGAGCTGACCTTGTTGATGGGCAGAGGTGGAGGTTTGGGGGGAGTGAGCCAGCCCAAGAATCTGAGCGTGAGAGATCTGGCCCCACTCCTCACCTGCCAAATGGTGGCATGGGGCATGGGTAGGGGAGAGATGCTCTCCCCCTCCCGAAGCCTTGCACAGGACAGCACAGGAGAGCCGACCTTGTTGGTGGAAGTGTGGGTGAGCCAGCCCAAAGTTGTGAGCTTGGAAGATCTGGCCCCGCCGTCATCTGCCATATGATGGTGTGGGTGGGGGAGAGATGCCCACCCCTACCCCGGCTGTCTGTGGCAGGTGGGAGAACTGTCCCTGCTCTTACCAGCTGTAAGAGAGGTCCCTGCCCAACTGGTCCTGAAGGCGTAGGTATGGGAGACTGACTCCGAGGACTCTGAGAACTGGACCTGCCCCTTGCTCATTGCCCCAAAGAGTGAACAAGCCAGGACAATGCCGGAGGACTCACCCTGATGGTGAGGACAGAGCAGCTGGAAGACTGGCAGACCCTGCAACTACCCAGGCTCATAACCAGGGCTGTGAGTTGGCCCACCCCCAAATCCACCCCATCTATATCTGCTGGAGCATTGAAGGAGCCAGCTCTGCAGACCCAGAGGTGCAGGATCTCCACAATACAGAACAAGAACAAGATATCCAAGAGGAGTCCCAGTGGGGGCCTAGCACTGATAGTGTAGTAGAAGCCAGAGGCCTCTAAGCAGACCCATCTCAATAAACACTCACAAGTAAAGATGTATGGGCGAGACTGTTCACTGTGTGGCTCACTGCATTGCGCTACAGCTTCCGTGACGAGATATTTTTCCCCCTTGTTTTCTTTATTTTTTATTTTATTTTATTTTATTTTGGGGGGAAGGTTGCAAGGCACAGAGTGAATACAAAGGGGCAGGGAAACAAATGGAATCGAGATGCCTGATGTGAAAGACACAAGGAACAAACAAAAAGTTTAAAAAAGAACGTGAATGCCCATTTTGTCCCCAGTACCGGGTTGTTCCCCGGGTGACCCTGTCCTGCCACCCTTGCAGCTGGTCTCAGGAAAGCTCAAACTTCTGCCCTCTTCTCAAGCCCTGTGTTAGATACAGTTCTGGAAGGCGGGGGCAGGGGGAGCTGCGGTCTGACCTTTCTGTCTTGGAGGACAGTGCTTATCCAGACTTCAACCATAAAGACGGCAGGTTCCTATTCAGGGAGCGTTGAGAGCTCAGGAACAGGCCTTCACTTAGTGTCCAGCAAGACAAATGTCTGGAGAAGGACGGCAATACAGGTTCAGGTCCATCCAGCACCCCGATTCTGGCTGGAGCTGAGGCCAATGTCTGTCAGGGGTGACAGAGCCAGATCCACACCAGAACTGTTGGTGGAGAAGAGACACAGCCGCTAAAATGCAGATTCTTGGGACGGTGAGAAGCCTTGGTGGGTTTAGGTGCTTACTACTAACTATGACAACCTGAGGTCAATTCCCAAGACCTATAGGATGAAAGAAGAAAACCAACTTTGAAAATTGCCCTCTGACCTCAATATGCTCTCCATGGCGCACACACACACACCACACATACATACACACCATATATATAAATATATACATATATTACATATACAATACATTATATATAAATTTTGTATATATACATTATAATGTATACATTCCCCTAAAGTCTCTGGAGCTTTGGTGACAGGATTATTTATACCCCCCAGCAGGACTTTGGACAGAAAAAGCGTATTCCTCGGCCCTCGGAGACTAGCAGCAATGCTTGGGCAGGATCCACACTGCACACTGCTCTCTGTGCAATGCTGCCCCTGTTTACACTCCTGCAACGGCACCCAAGAATCCTTCACTAAGCCCTGCTGGTCCTGTACCATGCTGCTCACCCCAAGGACTCACCTTCCAGAAGGAAACCCTACAGAGGCAGAGGCCTTGGGAGCCCTTGCTGGGGGGTGGCAGGAGGAGAGGACACATAACTAATTCTGTGCCCTGACCCTGATGATCTGACTTCGGGAGAGTGTGCTGTGGCTGCCGATCCAGGCACAGCCGGCTGGATTCACTTCAAGGCAGTGGACGACCCGCCTTCCTTACACTCTGGCCCAGGCCCAGGCTTGGCTAGAAGAATGCTCCGCGCTATCTCTCCCCAGGCTCAGACACAGATCACCAGATCGCGACAGTCAGGATGAGCTTCTCTGGGCAAGAGACAGCTCGTCTCCAAGACGCCTTGCTGTCCTTTCTCTTTAGATGACATTCCCAAATAAGGTAGGTGTTGAAGCCACAAAACAGAAAAAGGTTAAATCCACGGTGAAGCCGTGACCTCACAGCCACACGATATTTTCTGAATTTGCTTAATCTCTTTTCATTATTAGCATTATTGTTAGTATTAGTTTGGCAGAGGTCATTTGAGTTTGGCTCTCCGAGTGCTGTCTGGAAAAAGTCCAGCCCGCACACCAGGCTGCCCAGGCAGGCTCTCGGCTGCTGGGGACGGAAACGGGCATTGTGGACGTGGCCGCATCGCTAGGATTCCTTGTTGCAGACTTCTCTGACCTTCTGAGTCAAGCAATCTGCCGAGACCAGTCCCCTCATCTACCCAGAGGCCGCTCAGGAAATGCTTGACTCGCGCTCCGGGACTCCTGTGCCAAACAACAGAGATAGCGATCTGGCTCCGAACAATTGCCTCTGTAAGCAACACACTTCTGACTGCAGAAGCTGGGCCGACCGGAACAAGGCCCGGTCCTGCCGGCAGCCCGCCCCCGTGTGGTGCGCCAGGTGATGCCTGGGGAGCCAACCTGGAAAGTCTGTCTGTTGACAGCAAACAGAATGAGCGAGGCGCAGTCTGCCAGAACTGGCCACTAACCAGATTTCTTCGTGGGATTACATTATGAGAGAATTGTTGCAAATTTTTTTTTAACGTGGCTGGCTTAATGAGATATTCAAATGATGATCTGCGGCCTTCAGTGTAAACAAAGGCAAGCTCTTAGAACCAGCACTGACCACAGAAGGAAGGTCAGCAATTGGAGCAGAGAACTCTCAGGGAAGGGTGTCAGGTTCGAGGTCA
Organism: Alexandromys fortis; assembly: GCF_014885135.2. Lineage (NCBI taxonomy): Eukaryota > Metazoa > Chordata > Mammalia > Rodentia > Cricetidae > Alexandromys > Alexandromys fortis. Next base: position 22,885,160 of record NW_026067920.1, read on the forward strand.
GCCTCAGAGGATAACAGGCCAAAGGTCCTGAATCCAGAAGGACTTCCCACATACTGTTAAGGGATTTGGAGTGTGAGAGGGGGGGTATATCTTAGGATACTGATGGTAGAGGAAAGGCTGTGTGTCTGTCTAGCCCCTAGACTACCTGGGTGTCTTGCTTCCTATAACTGTTAATTCACGGCGGAGTCATGGCCCAGAACTGGTCTACCTTCCCTCACCTGTCCCCCTGGCCTGCTCCCTCACTTTATTCAGGCCTCAGCACAAACGCCACCGTCTTAGGAAAGCCTGTGTTGACCCATTACCCCATCTGAACGCAAGGCGCTGGCCCTGCTTCATTTCCCAGCGCCACACACGCTACTGTGCCCATGACATTTTGTATTGCCTACGCCTGAAGTAACCATCCTGGCAGGAGCAAAGATGTTCTGTTTCATTTACTTGTTTACTTATTTTGGGATAGGGTCTTCTGCATCCCACGCTGGCCTCAAACTCTCTGAAGAAAACCTCGAACCTCTGACCCGCCTGCCTCTCTACCTCCAAAGTTACAGGCACACGCCACCACACCCGCCTTGTACTATCTGCAAGGCTGTGGATTGAACCTGCGGCCTCCTGCATACCGCACAAGCACTCTACAAGCTGAGTTCCGCCTCCAGCCCCTTGCTGGTGAAGATATTTGTGCACCCCCTTGTCTATCAGACTGTTGAAATAATGGAACCCGTGAAATTGGGATCCCACAAGATTGTCATGCTGGGAGAAAGAAAAGGATGAAGGCAGAGAGGACCTTGTGTCCTGGAGTGAGATTTCACACACCCCTGAGGACTCACCAGGCCACCTGGCAGGAGATGGGTCAGTGGTGTGTGGAACTGACCTCGCCAGGGACTGTTCAGTAACGCGTACCTCTGGTCCTCTTTTTAAACCTGAACTTCACTGTCAGGACCCCAAGTAGATCTGGGGGCTAAGGGACCTCATATTTGTCCCTCTTCCCAGTGTGCCCTCACCGAATAAATCTTTCTCTACTTCTCACTGTTCTTCACCTCAATAATTGGCCTACTGAGGCAGAGTGGCCAAGCCTCCATTGCTGGGCTGCCAGAGCCCAGGTTCTGACCAGAACAGCTCTGGGAAGAAAAGCCGCCTCCTAGCTGAAATGCCAAGAGCAAGAACGTGCATTTTTCACTCACAGCTGGGTCCCATTTTGAAAATGCTTGATAAAGTCTAGGAAATGTTCATTGAATGAGTGAAGGAGAATCTACAGTTATGGTTGACTCAAACACCGAGCCCCATCATTTCACTGAGTTAGTGATGGACTCGCCCAAAAGGTATGAGAAAGAATATGCCAAGCGTGGAACGAAGGTTGTCTCGTGTAGAACCAAGAACTACAGCTTGTTTCTTGCACTTTTCAGTGAAAATAGGCCAATACACCATGTTGGGGGACCGGGCTGCGATTCCGATTTATAGCCACAAGATGGCACCCTTGCTCAGAGTCTTTACTCTGGAAAGCAGGCGAGTATCAGAAAATTCTCATTCCTCTTCCTCCTCCTCCTTCTTTCTCCTCTCTTCCCTTATCTTCTTCCTTCTCTTTTCTTCAGTAGTCTTCAGCAGCGCACGGAGAGCAAGCTTTTCCCGAAACTCTGAGAAGGAAGATATCAAGCAGGATTCTTCGCCCCAGGCAGTACTTGGCTCAAGACGCCTGACAGGAAAGACTGGACCCATAAATTTTATCTTCCCTGCTGTCCCCTGCCTGTCTGGCAGCATGAGGACCTTCAGGGTAATAGACCTCCCTCCCCTGGCCTTGTCCTCCACTACGAACCCCCAAACAGTCTCTGGGCAGTGCCTACCCTCAGGTCTGATTCTGAGAAACGATCAGCAGAGAGAGAGAGAGAGAGAGAGAGAGAGAGACAGAGACAGAGACAGAGACAGAGACAGACAGAGACAGACAGAGACAGACAGAGACAGACACAGAGACACAGAGAGAGAGACACAGAGAGAGAGACACAGAGAGAGAGAGAGACACACAGAGAGAGACAGAGAGACAGAGAGAGAGAGAGAGAGAGAGAGAGAGGTCTCCCCTTGGGGTTCTGTGGCCTTTGCTCCCTATTGGCCTAAGGAAAAACCATGTGGCCCTGAGCCTGTGGATTTTTTTGTGATATTTTGTATTTGGGGTCAAATTCCCAGGGATGGGGTGGGCTGCATTATGGGATCTGGTTTGCGGAAACAAGAAGACAAAGGGAAAGTCAGGGATTTTCCAACCTGACTGGGACCTGGCCTGCAGAAAGGTGGGCGGTACTGTCCAGCAGGCTTCCTCTTGTTTTCAGAAGGCCTTGTGCAAAGCAAACAGCCGGGGGCTTCTCTTTCCCGGGTCCTTATCTACAGAGCTCTGAGTGCCTGGGTTTTGGAGGCTGCCACCTGGTTCTAGCCCTCTGGGCCTAGCTGTTCGTGGTCCTCAGGAGCGGAAGCCAGTAGTCGCCTCTAAACTGAGACTGGGAAAAAGAAAATGAACCACGCCCATAGGAATTATGGGTGCTCCCCACCTCAGGTCCACTTCCCCTCTTAGCCTGCCGCAGCCACTCTGCAGGAAATGGTGGGAAGTGCTCACGCTAGGAGGTCATGCAGGGTGACAATTAGCACGATTATCAGAAATCATTCATTTCTGAGGCCCAGGAGTGACTCACGGGCTCTGATGTGCAGAGATGAAAGGAAGGTGTTCATGGCTGAGACACAAGCCTTCCCTTCTCCGCCCTGCCATCATAAATATACAAATATAATTAATATATAAATATATAAAGGCATCACTCTGCTGCCCATCCTCTGCCCCAACTGTCTCTGTACTGAACTGAACACCCATCTCCCTCTCTCTACTCTCTTCATCCTCCAAACAGCTCAAGCCATTCCCTGCTGGATCTCAGAGACCAGCTGTCACGTGTCATGGAGGGAGGGGTTCAAAGCCCAAGTCCCCAGACAAGGCACAGGCTGGTCTAGGGTGGGCTTGGAGCTAGCTCTCCCTGGGAACGTACCATTCTTATTCTGTTCGAGCATGTCTCTCAGTGCTTGGGCAAGCTGGAAACCTGGCTGTCGTTTAGAGCTCTGGGACCTCAAGAGAACTTTTAAGCCTCCATTTCCCAGTCTATAAAATATGGATAATAATAGCAGCAAGTCTGACTTATGAGAAGGACAAGATAAAATATGTAGTGTTCAGCACCAAGCCTCTTACAAAACAAGGCCAGGAGCTCTGTCCATGCCTCAGAATTCTTGTGTTATTTCCAAGAACTTGGGGATGCAGTACAAACTGTTCTGTGAGGCCTCTTCAGTGAAGATGCGGCCCTCCCCACACACCCCCAGGACTCAAGACTGATACTGTTACAGGAACCAAATGGCTCGGAAGATAGGGTGAGTGGCCCTAGCTGTTTCTCACTTCTGCCTCTGTGGGCTCTCTGGACCAGGTCAGACTGGGTTGTCGGGCGCACTTAAGAATGACTTACCACATCTCTGCCTTCTACTCCTTGGATCCAACAATAGCTTTCTGGCTGTCACTGTGGAAATGTCTCTGAAGCTGTCTGCAGGACGCCAGGTCTAGATGGATAGACGGACAGACAGATAGGCAGAAAGATAGTAATCCAAGTAGGCCTCATCAGGCTAAAGCCCTGGGGACAGTTGGGAGTTCTCGTCAGCCTCTTGATGCACATATTTTAGATGGGTGGATGATAGGTCCCTGGGGCTGTCCCTATCTCTAAAAAAAAAAAAAAAAAAAACACCGGCCTTAATAGGTGCTTTTCCTTAATAGGTGCTTTTCTTTTTATGGGGTCCAAGTGTGTCTTAGTGACCTTCCTATTTCTGTGATAAGACACCATGACCAAGGCAGCTTATAGAAGAAAGGGTTTATTTAGGGCTCACAGCTTTAGAGAATTAGAATCTTGGACCATCATGGCAGGAAGCACAGAAGCATGCTGGAGCCATAGTCAAGAGCTTACATATTGAGACACAGGCACAAAACAGAGAGAGCTAACCCGGAATGGCAAACTCAAAACCTAGTGATGCACCTCCCCCAACAAGGCCACAGCTACTAATTCCTTCCCAACACTTCCACCAACTGGAGACGGAGTATTCGGATATAAGAGCTATGGGGCCCTTCTCATTCACACCACCACAGAGTGAGGCCATCAGACGCTCCTTGCTCTGGTATGTTCACTAAGTTTGGGGCCTAGTTTTCATGATAAGCTTTTAATATACTCATGAGAACATATGTCCCCAAACTACTTATAATTAGATACGCTTCTATGTGGCACCTTTTTTGTTTGTACAAATGAATTATTGGTCAGCGCCTGAGAGTTGGTTCAAGAAAGGTTTTGGCATTTCTGTGCACCCATGAGATGCAGGCGTGCACCGCTTCTGACTTTCCACTCAGAATGGAGTTAACTGCTGCTGTGTAAAAATGCTGCCACTTAAGCAAGACACAGCCTGGAGGTTACTGCTTCATACAACTCGGATCAGGTACCACCTAACCTTCGTAAAAGAATCACGTGGACCCCCCAGGGGCCTGGAAGATGAGTTCCTGAGCTCTTCCCTCCTTGGAAGGTGATATTCTTTAGATGTGGGTCCTTAGCCTGAAGCAAAATACATAGAAACCTGTCCAGCCTCTAGGGCCTGGACAAGAAACAGTGCCCCCATGGCACTAAGTGGGTTCCAGTTCAACCAAGCCACTCACTCCCTATGTAAACTTGGGAAGTTGCCTGAACATTGCCCCTGACAGCCTCATCTGCAAACAAAGGCACTAATAGCATCTTCTCTGTAGAGATGACTTCAGGACTAAATGTCTTCACACTGGAATCCTTAGAGCAGAGCCAGGCACACAGCAAATCAACAAACACTCAAGTTAATAGGAGCTACCAGGAAGCAGGGTCTTCTCCAAGCACAGGTATCCAGGTCATGGCCAAAGGTGCTTCCATGGGTTCTTGACCATCTGCACAGGAGGACTAGGGTGGAGGTGAGGTGTGGGCTTAGGGGGTGGAGCTTAAGGTGGGGGGCGCGGGGGTTGGGGGAACTGACAGGCTTGTGTGTCCCCAGGGTCCTTCTCGGAGAGGCTGTTCTGGTGACCAGGGCCAGAGAGAAAACCCAGTGCAGAGACTCTGGGTCTCTCCGTCTCAGCCTCTGGGGATTGCTCTTTCAAGAATATTGGAGAAGAAAAAAAATTCCCCTCCCAATTTAGATTGGAGTCGGGGCCTGTGAACAAGCTGGCCTTAAATAGCAGAAAAGTCAAAGCCTCCACGTATGTGCAAAGACCGAAAGGTCTGCCTATGCACAAACTATACGAAAGAGTCGGCTTTGGAAAGCGGAAATGGCACATTTACATAATCGGTTTTGCACTGCCCTGGTGCCCAGACTGCAGGCCTCTGGGCAGGCGGCAGGTGTGGTGCTCCGATTTATCAGATAAGCGCTGTGAGCATTTCTTTCTACATCTGCAGTCGGGACCTCAGTCTGAGGGAAGGAGGGAGTAAGTTTGGGGAGCCCTAATACTTCCTATCTGGCAGAGGCTCCAGAGCAGAAGCCTCCCCAAACAAAAAACTGAAAGCCGCTGGGCACTGCCAAATGTCCCGGATGACTTACTGGTTCCGTGCGATAAATCACCCTCCAGCGTAGCCGCTCAAACAAACAGAAACCCCGCATTCATCATCTCCCACAGATCCAAGCGGCAGGAATCTGGAAGCAGTTCAGTTGGGTGGTTCCGGTTCAGGGATCCTCCTGGAATTGTGGTCAAGATGTTGAACTGTCTGACAGCACGTGAGGGCTCCATGGGGCCAGAGGAACTCAGTCGTGATGGTTCCGCACGTGGAGTTGGCAGGAGCGTCCCTCCCTCATCACATAGGCCCTGAGGTGGTTGCGCGAACTCTCCACGGAAGCTGGCCTCCTCCACAGGGAGGACCTCAAGCAGGAAGCGAGACAGATGCTATCTCTGAGCCAGGCTCCACAGTGCATCCCAGAACATCTGCTGTTTTGGGGGTCATGCATCACGGAAGGAGATGATACCAGAACCTAAGTCTAGGAGTCGGGGCTCCACCTTGAAGGTTGGCACCTACAGCCTTCACTCTCCCCGTGCCAGCCTATCTCTGCCAGGTGTGCAGAGACCCTCAGAGCCGGGGAGAGTGAGATTTGGGGCACCCTCTGCTGCCCCACCTGCCTCAGTGAACAACACACCCACTAACCTGGACCTTCAGCAGTGGTGGGTTGGAGGCCCAGGTAAGAGCATAGCTTCTGGGCCACCTATGTCGCTATGTTGATGTTATGCTTCCTAGCACGCACAGAGTAATGGGTGTGATCCCCCGCACCACAGAAACTGGGCATGGTGCCTCACCCCTATAATCCTAACACTAGGGATGTGGAGGTATGAGGATTGGAAGTTTAAGGCCACCCTGGACCACTGGAAGACACTGGCTCAGAATAATAAATAAAAATAAACAGAAAGCTGTTCTACCACTACCTTGTCATAGGGAGGCTGGGAAATAAGACGTTCACACCCAAACCCCGGTCAATCAGGAAATGTGCCTCTGTAAATGGCGGCCCAGGCTTTCAAGACCGAGGACTAGGGGACCTGAGGAAATTCTGCTGGCTTCAAAGAGAAGACAGTGCCTAAATTCTCACACCCAAGGCTCTTCCAGATCCCAGATCCTGATATGTGGATGACTTCTGGCATCTCCATGCTCTCCTGGCCCGACCGGAATCATCTGCTCTTCTTGCTGTGGAATCACTTCCCTGCTGTTCCTGTCCAGGTGCATCCATGAGTCTGCCGGACTCACCCTGCACCCCTAGGTCTCCTGACCCAGCTAGCGGAAGTCAGGTTAATGGCAGGTAGGAACCATAAAGCTGCAACCCGTGGAAATCTCCTTTCACCCCTCCGTTTCTCCAAGGACACAAGACAGGGACTCAAGCAAGTCAAGGCTGTGCATAGAGAGACCCTGACTGAGACCAGCGATTCGAGAATAACAGACAAGGTTAAAGATTGCAGAATCGAACCATAGGCTTTCCCTGGAGCTGCCCAAGGCCACCTCCCACAGCCCAGTCCCCCCATTATGGCCTCTCTGTCTCCTCTGATCAGGCCCTGGCTGGAGCTTTCTCCTCTTGCCACACACATTAAATATTAACTTGGCTCTTGTTTTGGTTTAGCGTTCTGTTTGTGCTTACAGTAAATTAACCTTCCTGCTGGGGGTTAAGGCGTTCGGGTCCTTATTTGTATAGGCAGGACTCACTTTTTAAATTCCTTCCCTCAATGCGTAATCTTATATTCCTCTCCTTCCCTCAGAAGTCATTCCTGTGATTTTTGTGTCCCACCAACCTGTTTGTTATTGGTATCCAAGCTCAACACGGGCGTTATAGGGGGCATGCTTAAACAAGTACATGAATGGCCTTTTGGTGGACGCCTCTCACTCTCTCTCCCCCGTACAGGCCAGAGTGTGCCTTCCATCATTTGCATATAACAATTATCCATCCATTCTCCTAGCAACACGTTTCTAGATGTTTCCAATTCATCCACATCACAAATGACTCTGAGATGGGCTTAGGTCCTCGGGTCTCCCTGAGCCTGGCCAAGTCCCTCGGGGATGGTCTGAGAGCACTAAGATATGCCAGAGTCATTATTTCCCAGAGAGCCTCTCTCTCCTCTCCTCTGTGCCAGTGTCTGCAGCCAGCTTCTAAGACTGGTCAGTGCGGCAGGAGTACAGCCACGCCCAGGCCTTCCTCAGGGCTCCTGCTGGCTTCCAGGTACATAGCGTCAGTGTGTCTGTCTTGGTTGTAGGCTTTAAGTCGGCTTTTCAGTGCCAGATATGAATTCTCTTCTGTAAAGTAGGCCTCAAATCCAATCCGAAAATAGTTGGTTACCTCATAACAGACTCCCATTGTTGTGTGTGGGCTCATCTTGCCCAGCTGGTTGGCATTATTACACACAGGGCCAACCACCTGTGGCTGAGGAGGTCCCGGACCCAAGTGAGGAAGCTACTGCTGCTGCTTTGTCAAATGGCTACAATGTGCCTGTCAAACTGCCTTTTAAGAAGTTGCGCTTATGCCCCGTGTTAGTCTTGTCATCCGGCTTAGTCACTGAAGCCCCTCTCTGTGATGATTAGAGACGGCAGCAGAGACCTACAACTGGTCAGTGTACCGAGAGGCAGTGCTTGAATGCCCAGCCATAGAGGGACAATCAATCTCACCCCTCGAAGGCTTAGGGAGCACTGTAGAAGAAGAAGGGGGCAAAGCCAGAGCAAGTCGGGCAGTGGTGGGGAATTCGATGGCACGCGGGCTGCACTCTTGAACTCAGCAGCAGCTATGATCACCTGCACAAGATTGGACTGGGCAACACCCTGCCATAGAATGGGGAGTGGCTGTGGGACTCCACCCCTCGCTGAAGATTTAAGTATAGTTAGTGGTTGATGGGAAGGGAGAGTCTTTATTTAGTGGTGTAGCCACTGGTAAAAGACCCGCGCTCCTGTAACAGTCTCTCACTCATGATTTATTAGGTCACACGTGCATACATGACAGTAAACAGTGAGTGATCTCACTGCCTCCTGGGAACTGATACTGTGGCAGAAAAAGGACTGGGGAGGAGACGTGGCTCTTTCTAGCTTTTGAGTTTCAAAATCCAGGATTGGAACCAAAAAGCATAGGCAGTACAGGAAACGGGACTAGCAGCAAAGCATCGTAAACATAAACGAAGAGCAGGGCGCTCCCCTTGCGGAGCCCCGCTTAAACCGTGGCCAGCTGGGCGAAGGAGGAAGTGGAAAAGCTCCGTCAGGAAGGCTGAGGCAGGTGCACAAGGCTCCAGCCGGGGTCAAGGGCGAAGCGGGCTGCAGCCTGTGGACGCAGGGTCAGGCCTGCCCAGACCTTTTCTAACAGGCTATTGTAATGCGGCAATCTGGCCTAATGCTTTCTGATTTTTCAATCTTTTCGTAAAAATCCAAACTGAAGTTTTATTTGGAAGCTCTTTCATAAAAAATATGAACTGACGTTTTATTTAAAGCTCTCTTTTTAAAAAAGAATACTATTATGGAAAACTTTAAACATATTTTAAAATAAACAAGGAGTATAAGGAACCGCTTGGCACCAGCTCCCCGAGTTTCAACAGGATCCCTAAGAACCACGCCCCCCTGCAGCCCCGCCCACTTCTCTGTTCTAGTTGTCGCCCAGACTCATTGTTTCCTTTGGAAAGTCAAGGACTCCTGGGGTTTTATTTGTTTAATTGCCTTTTGCTGTGTCCACCAGTGGAGGTCAGAGGTCAACTGTGGGGTCAGTTCTCTCCTCCCACCAAGGTGGAACTCTAGTCGTAAGGCTTGCAACCAGGGAGTACCGCGTGCCCTCACCTGCTGCAAGGCTGGCACCATGGGGTAGCGCAGTGCCCTCACCTGCAGAGTCAGCCTCAGCCCAGGACACACACCACAGCAGTCTCCGCTCTGGTGACACAGCAGGAAGACCCTCTGATAGCTTAGCTTTATCCTTTAAAAAAGAAAAGAAAAAGGAGCCTGCGCAAAACTCCTAGTTCATTTGCGAACAGATTCTGTTTCTCGTTCTGAACTGGCGAGTGTATGCTTTTAGCAGAACGATTTTTACTATATTTGTTTATTATTTTATTAATCATTTCCTGGTTTTATATTTTAGTTTAATTATCATGTTTTGTCATCTTTTTTTCTATTGTCTCCTTTGTTTATTCATATCTTGTAATACATTTTCAGCAGTAACAGGCAATTAGCCTAAAACAGACAGCGGCTTTTTTTTTTCTATATTTAGCCCTGAATAACAACAGTCATGAATGGCATCAGTCATCTTCCAGGAGGGAAAGGGTGCCACCCACTGTTTACCCATAAAGGCTAAGAAAATTCAAAATAACTTTAAAGATCATATAATGGAGAAGATATTTAATAAGTGTTAAGAACTTTAAGCATATACCACTTTGAAATACAGCCCAAAAAATGCACACAGTACAGTAGAGGGTGAGCTCGCTCAGCGGACAGCAGTTTCCTGCTCAAAGCCCCGGGCTCATCCTTAGAACTGGAGAAAGGGGTGGTGGTATAAACACAAAGACTTTACATTTGAGAAAAAAATATATAGTAAGAACTTTTTGTTGGTGTGCATATATGATGTGTGTGTGTGTGTGTGCGTGCAAGAACGCATGTGTCATGGAGAGCATGTGGGGGTCAGGGGTCAAATTTCAGAACCAGGTTCCTTCTTTTCACCTTGGGATCCCAGAATCAGACTCCTGTTGCTAAGCTAGTACGAGTTTTGTGCCCCTTCCTCATTTCAGCCTGAATTCTGCTGCAGAGAACAGAACCCAAATAGACCAGCTCAGCCAGCTATGTCCCAGGAAGGGGCTGCGGGCGACACCCAAGGATGCAGACCCACATTCCGTGCGCCGTTCTTCGTCTGTTTCATACGATGGCTGCTGTGCTCTAGGGCATTGATTTCGCAATCTAAGCACGAGAGAAGTATGGAAAGAAGCCACATGCCAGCTGAATTCATCTCGAAGTTGAAAAGCAGCAGCATTTCAGGAAACCCCACCCAATGTCCTCCCTTTCAGGTCTCTTCAGGCCTCAGTTACGTCACATGGCCACTTGTGGCTACGGGAGAGCTTTGTTTGCATGTTTATTTTTAGCCTGAGTGCATTGCCATCCTGCACAAAATTAGAGTTATCACAATGAGAAAATGTCCACACTATACGAGGTGATGTGTCACAGGGCAACAGCTGCCCTCCACAGGCCAGAAGCTAGTTCTGCGGGATAAATGGTGTGTGCCTCCCAGCATCTTCATAGGAACCCTGAGCCTCAGCGTGATGGCGTTTGGAGACGGGACTTTACCTGGGGATGTGCGAGTGGGACCCTCACGATGGGTTTGCTGCCATTATTAAGAGGAAAAGAAAGAGAAAGAGATCTTTTTATGAGCATCCCACGTAAACTTGGACAGCATGAAAGTCACTGTTGATAAGCCAGGCAGCGGGACCCTGTAAAACACCGCACCATCCAGCACCTTGCTCTTGGTCTTCCTAGCCCTAAAAACCAGGGAAAAAACAAACTTCTATTGTTCAAGCAACCCAGTGTATGCCATTTTGTTAGAGCAGACCAAGCTAAGTCAAACAGAAGCAGCAACATCCACACACACACACATGCACACACACACATGCACACACAAACACACAATATACCACAAACACATACACACAATACACATACATGCACACACACATACAAACACACCTATACACACATGCACGCACATACATACAAACACATATACACATACACATATATACACACACAAACACATATACACATACAAAGAGGGAAGGCAGTGGAGTCAAGGATGCGCAGAGTATTATAGAAGCAAGCAGGAATTGAGCCCAGACAGTGCCATGACTGCCTCACTGTATGACATGGGGAATGCTTGCTTGACATAAACCGTCCATCTCCTGAGCATGTCCCCAAAGCTTCCCTTGAAGGAGGTGGGGTTACACACCCCAGCCCACTGTAGTCCTTATTCATATGATTCAGGCCGGCCCAGAGCTCAGGAGGGACACCTGCTCTGCTTACATCGTCTCAGACTGCGCCTTCTAAACGGCTGTGCTCTAGGTCTGTGAATGCCTTGGAAGGTCCATGTTGGGCCTGGCACTAGGGACATCCTAGTAGATGGTGTGTGGGCGCTGTGCAGGGAACATGGCAGACTACTACCATCTACTGTTTCTCTACTTGCTCTGTAACAGAATCAGGTTCTGAGACAGCAACATACCCAGCAAGAAGATAGCACCTCCCAGGTTTCCTTGCAACTGAGGCTGGTCCTGCGGCCCACAGTGGGTGCCCAGAAGATGTCTACAAAGGCTTCCCCATATCCTTTCCTGTCCCAGGATAGACAGGGCAGCTGAACTCTGGCATGTGAACTCTTGAGACTAGCAGTGATAAAAGTTAGAAGCCCCCTGGGGGTCAGGCTTTGGCAGCCATGGCAGCCCCCGGCAGCCCTCCGCAGCCCTCCACAGCCCTCCTTCAGGAGCCTGAGAGAATAAACCGGAAGTATAGTATCACATTTGCCCAGGACTTCTGCAGTGTATGCGCAATTCAAATCCTACCAAATTCAGGGATCTTTGGTGAGAATCACACTTTCTGTATCATCTTACATCTCTGCCTGTTTATGCAAGCACCTGAACTGGGTCCCCAGTATACACATAAAAAAGCTGGGTGTGTCCACAGGCTTGTACCACTGGACTTCCAGTGTCAGAGAGGCGGAGACACATGCATTCCTGGGGCTTGCCAGCCATCATCCAGCCTAGAGCCCAGCAGTGGCGCTCCCCAAGCCCCCATGAGAGATGCTGATCTCAAAACACAAGGTGAGCAGCTCCTGAGGAAGGACACCCATGTGCACACACACCAACATACGAACAAGCAGTCACGTGTGTGCATGCACACACAAAGACAAATTTCAGAGAATTAGGCAAATATTTTGATCAAAATCACAAAGGAGGAAAGGCTGAGGTGATTTCTAGAGCCATTGGTCACTCAGAGGGTCCCCTGACTGCCTCATTGATGTTCCCACCTCCTCACGGGGAGGAGACAGCATTCCAGAACGCCTCAGCTCCGAGGGCTGCTATCAGAGGGTTCTTCGGAATTCCTGGATATTCTCATCCCAGCACAAATGCCAGGGAGAAACACACTGTTTTCCTTGCTATGCCTTAACTTCTGTGCCGGGCTCCTGGCCCTTCCAGAGGGCCTGTGGTCCAGCCTAGCCACTAAGGGAATATTTCCTTTTCTGGAAACTTTTAGCTGATTAACTTTCCAGGTTTCTCTCTCCCCAATTTGTTAACATCAGACTTCCATATTATAAAAAGTTTGTGCTTTTCACTCCTGTGTTCAAATGTTAGTGGTGGTACACTTTTGCATTTTGCTTTCTGATTTTCAATGTATCATTTGGTATCCCCTTATGAATTCTAATTTTATTGAATTGTGGATTTACTCTACAAATACTTAACATTTTGTTGTTGTTTTGGCTACTTAGCTTGTTTTTGTCTTTCAGAGCCATCTCCCACACTCTTTACCATGGCTCCCACCCTTTCTGGCTCACAATTTTTTTAATATCTTAATTTTTTTCTAAAATATATTTTTATCAGCTACTAAAAAAGAGGAAAAGCTCAAATCACAGAATTTCCTTACAGTGCAGCATTGAGGACATTCCAGAGACCGGTGCAGCATGTCCTGACTGTCATTGTTTTCTGAGTAAAGTTCTCTGTTCTTGATTTCCTTCCCAGGTCAATTGTTGACTCAGTAAGTACTTTCAAATTTCCAAGTAGTTGGTTTATTTTTATTTGTTTTGGTTGTGATTTTATTTCATATCCTATGTTGGCCAGAGAATGGAGCACACTTTGTCCTCTTTTAGAACTAACTGCAATTATGTCTGCGACCTAGCCAGTGACACATGAGACCACAGGGGTCAAGGCCATGCACAGATGAAAATCTCACATAGACGGCCACCAGGTCTGTCTCTAAAGTTCTCTTTCAGGTTGGGACAGGCTTAGAAACCAAAGAAAGAGCTGAGAACTATCCACGAGGGTGGCCTGTTTTGGGGAGGGGGGCACTGAGCCCTCACTCTGTGTTGCTGAAACAGAGACAGAAACAGAGACTGCTCTGATTGGCCGGAGAGGGGAACAACTTGGGCAAAGTTCTGAGGAAGGAGTGAACCAGAACCAGAAGGCTCTGGAGCTGAGCTCACTAGTGAAGTCAAAGGCCACATGTATTTGTTGATGTATTTTAGAGGGTGGCCAGACAGGAGCCAAGGAGCAGATTGTGTTTTTGTTTAAATCTATGCTCTTCTGCGAATTGTTTCTGAGCTTTGAAAGGCATGGCCTGCGGAACAGTTCATTCCGAGATGTAAACTACACCTTGGCCCTGATGTCCAATAACAGAAATACACAAATAAAAGGTATTCTAAGGTACATGTTCTCCGTGGGGAGGTAACTCTCCCAAAGCATCAAACCTGGCCTTTGAAGGGGCTAACACACTCGATGTGTGTACAATGGCAGCCGTACATAGAGCATGTGACTACAGACACAGTATCTCTGTACCCAAGCTTAACAGAGGGCTGGAGAGATGGCTCTGCAGTTAAGAGCACTTACCTTTCTTGCAGAGGTCCCGGGCTCAGTTCCCAAAACCCACTTTGACAGCTCCAGTTTCAGGGGATCCAGAGCCCTCCTCCAGCTTCTGAGGGCTCCCACAAACACACGGTGCATATAAACTCACACAAACACACACAAAAACACTTTAAGAATAAAGCTAAATGAAGGAACAATTGAGATAAAAAGCCCCACTGAGAAGCTGGATGTGTGATGTGCACCTGTAATTCCAGCACCGAGTTGGGGGATTAGGAGCTCAAGATCAGCCTCAACCACTTAATTATTTTAATGTCAGGTTGGTCACACGAGAGCCTGTCTTAAAAATATCAGAGTTTGGGAGAGGGTGGAGAAAAGCTTGTTGGAGAGACTTTTTTTTTTTTTTTTGGTCAAAATACTCTATTCAGAGACTTGGGGAAAGGCTGGAGAGGCCCATGCTGTATGCTGTCCTTCACTGGACAGATCTTGCAGGTCTACCTGTCTTGCTAAGAGGAGAGACAATTTTTTTTTTTGGTTTTTTCGAGATAGGGTTTCTCTGTAGCTTTGATGCCCGTCTCGGAACTAGCTCTTGTAGACCAGGCTGGCCTCGAACTCCCAGAGATCTGCCTGCCTCTGCCTCCCTAGTGCTGGGATTAAAAGCATGTGCCACCACCGCCTGGCGAGAGACAATATTTTTAAAAAGATTAAAAGCTACCAATCTGGGGAATCCTTACATATGTACATGAGCCACTTCCAAACCTTACATTAAAATGCACAAGATGATGTCACATGATAGGGTGTTCTGCACCGTGAACAAAGACAGGCTTGCTTAACCCAAGAATGATGGAAGGGTTTGACGCAAAGACTACTGTTAATGGTAATGACAATATGATGTCTTCAACAGGGGATGAAGATATTACAATAACCAACCTTAGAGCTTCTTAACAGTGTGAGTTACCCTTATACGAAGTAGACACCTTGAGATTTAAACAGAAACAAAGGAGGAAGAATAAGCCAGCTCTGCCTTCCCCACCCATTTGACCAGCTACGGGGAGCCCTCATCCTCCTGACCTGGGGCCCATATCAACCGGGGGCATCTGTGTACGGCAGCTACCTGGATCTCCGGCAACTAAGCCTTCCAAATGTCTTGGTCAGGCTGTTCTAAAATACTGTAGACTGAGTTGTTGAAATGGCATTTGTTTCATTTATGCCTGGAGGCTTAAGAGACCAAGGTCAAGGCATAGTGGATTCTGTCTCCATATGGGTCCGCTTCCAACCTGCAGACAACCTATTTCTTGTTGTGTCCTGGGATGTCAGAACAAGTCAGGAAGCCCCAGGGAACGTTTCCTAAGGGCGTTGACAGGATTGAGAAACACCTAGAAGAGCCTAGGTTGGAGTCTGTGAGAACATTTCCAGAGAGGATTCGGTCACTTAACAAATGACCTGCTCTACCAATGGTTTCAACGTTTGAGAAGACTGTTGGGAAGGGGTGGAACTGGTGGATGGAATCTTGGGTGGAGGAAATGGGCTACTGTGGGCGTGCTTCCAGGAGCTGGATCTTGCCCTGGCCCCTTCTTGTTCAGCTTGTCTCCAACTTCCTATCTGCTCCTCCGTGGCCTTCTGCCATAATGGACCGAGCCTTCCAAAACTGAGTAGAATAGGCCTTTACTCCCTCTGATTCTCAATGTCAAGTCTTTGGTCACATCAGGAGAAGAGAAACCAATACAGACACGGATTCCATCCATAAGGGCAGCACCCAACGCAGTTCCAAGGGTGGACTGATTAGGGAGGCAACGGACTGAAGGAAGGGCAGACACACGGAAAAGCTGGGAGCAGGCCGACTGGGCTCTCTGATGGAGAAGCTGCCACACTCCAGACACTCAGTAAGCTGATTACAAACAGCTGGTGAGATAGATGGGTTATTGCACATTGCTAAATGAGGAGGCAGGGTTGTTATCCAGATAAACAAGGATGCAGGGTTATGAGATACAGCTGAACAAGGAGGTTTAGCTGGTCCCTGTAGAAGCGGTCCCAGGGCCATAAGCCAGGAAGAAGGCTATGGTGGTTATGTTCTGAACACACTCTCCACATGAACCAGAAGGCTTTGCTGTTTTCTCATGAGTGTGAGGCTATGGTCCCTGACATGGCCAGTTCACATCAACAGCACACACCACACTCAGGCCTTCACACACAGGGTGTCCCCCACTCCCCCACACAGAGGACCCCACCTTCTCACCCTGTTCTCAATCCAGTCACATTAAAGTCTAGAAAACCAGTATGAACTGAAATGAGGCCCACAGACATTCAAAGCACTGGACTCTTCCTTCTGGATCCCTAAATCCTCATCTCTGCAATGTTGTTTCCAAATAAGGCCATATTCTTAATTGCTGAGACTTAGGGCTTCAGTCTACTGTTTTCTGGGAACACAAGCCAACCCCCAGTGGGTAGCCTAGCAGCAGCTCACACACCATCAGCAGCAGGGCCGGGGCCAGGAGCCAGGGGAGAAAACTCAGCCAAGATGATGTCAGGGAAACAGCCAACCTCACAATTCAAGAGGTCATCAGCAGGACACATCTTCCACACACACACTGAACCCAGTGCAGTTGATCATTATGGCTGTCCTCCTGCACACTACACCCCCAAAGCCCCTCAGGCTCTGGACTCCTGCACAGCTACCCACAGCCAAAGATAAAAAGAGGTATCTGGTCGACCTTGCGCCACAGGCTGCCAGTAAAGTGCCAGCAAACAGGAGAAAGGAGAGATACCCTATAATCTGGGGCCGGGAAATGGACACCTGCCTGTGCAGTATGTGAGTCCCTCATGGGAAGACAGGTACCGGGGTGCCACACAGACAAAAGAATATCACTGCAAAGCTGTTGGCCACATCCTGCATACCAGTGGTCTCCGGTGTGCGGAACACACTGTCAACATCCTCCAGAAATCTGAACAGTGTAAATTCTTGACCCCACCCAGAACTACCAAGCCAGAAAACACAGTTGCGGGATCCAGTGAGCTTTTCAACAAGCAGTATGGGGGTTCTTTATCTTTTATTTTCCCCCTTTTTTACAGCTCAAAACAATGCTACAATATGTAAAATGTACAATTTGGTTACTTTTGACATGAGTATAATATGCACCTGTGGAATCACCACCACAGTCAAGATAATGCATCTGTCCACCACTCCTCAGTCCTCCGGTCCCTCATCACCCCTCTCCCCTCCCCCACACTCCCAGGGCCACCATTCAGCACTGATCTAGCACTATAGCGCAGTTACACTTTTTATAATTTTCATTCTTCTACATAGAATAATAAACCATGTTCAGCAATGTGTAGTGTATCACACATATTTTATAGCCAAATAGTGCTCTATGATATAGATATAGGTATTTGTTTTTAACCATTCTATACCGTTGGACTAATTCCCACGTGAAGGTATTGGAGATAAAGAAGCAGCCGGTATTTGTGCACTCGTCTTTGTTTACACGCTTCCATTTCTGTTCTGAATAGGCCTGGGATCAGACCATGGTACACGATTATCTTTGGAAGAAACTACAGAACAGGTTCCTCCTGTTTTTTTTTTTTAATTATTCCTTTTCTATTTCTATTATGAGGGGCTAGAAAAATGGCTCTGTGGTCAAGAGAATTTGCTGTTATGGTAGAGGATCCTAGCCAGCACCCACATGGTGCCTATAACTCCAATTCTAGGGGAGCCAATGCCTTCTTTGACCTCAGTGGGCTCCTGTACACACATAATACAAAAAAACATTTATTTATTTTTATTTTTATGTGTATGAGTGTTTGTCTGCAAGTATGTATATGCATCATATGTGGGTGGTGCCCAAAAGGTCAGAAGAGGTCACTGTATCCCCTAGAGCTGGAGTTACCAACAGTTGTGAGCCGTCATGTATGTACTGGGAACTGAACCTGGTTCCTCTGCAAGAGCAATGAGTGCTCTTAACCACTGAAGAGTTTCTCCAGTGCTGAGCCACATTATTTTCCAAAGCCACCGTTCTGTTTTGCAATCTCACTAATCCTGTCCACATTTTTGTCAACACTTGGTATGCGTGAGCCTTTTACATCATAGCCATTCTCACGGAAGCACTGGAGACTGTAGGCTTGATTTGTGGGTCCCCTAATGCCCCAAACCCTAGCATCTGTGCTTATTCACCACCTGCACGTCTTTTCTGGAAAGTTGTCTGTTTGGATCCAGGACTCCCTTTAGCTGAGTTGTTTATCTTCTTGAATTATGAGCTGTTCATGGATTCTAGAGACAAGTCTTTCATCAGATATATATGTTGGTGGTAGTTTTTTACTATTGGGGGGTACTGTTTGTGGGGCGGAGGGCTGCCACTCAGCTCCCAAATCATGGCGTGGATGCTTATTCCTACTTATGAATGTCTGGTTTCAGCTTGGCTTGTTTCTAGCCAGCTCTTCTTCATTTAAACTATCCTGTCTATCTTTTGCCTCTGGGCTTTTACTTTTTCTAACTTCTGTATATCTTGCTTTCACTCTTACTCTGTGGCTGGCTGTGTGGCTGGGTGACTGTGTAGCTGTGTGGCTGTGTAGCTGTGTGACTGTGTATCTGTGTATCTGTGTGACTGTGTAGTTGTGTGGCTGTGTAGCTGTGTGGCTGTGTAGCTGTGTAGCTGTGTAGCTGTGTGACTGTGTAGCTGTGTAGCTGTGTAGCTGTGTAGCAGTGTAGCTGGGTGACTGTGTAGCTGTGTAGCTGTGTAGCTGTGTGGCTGTGTGGCTGTGTAGCTGTGTGGCTGTGTAGCTGTGTAGCTGTGTAGCTGTGTGGCTGTGTAGCTGTGTAGCTGTGTAGCTGGGTGACTGTATAGCTGTGTAGCTGTGTAGCTGTGTGACTGTGTAGCTGGGTGACTGTATAGCTGGGTGACTGTATAGCTGGGTGGCTGTGTAGCTGGGTGGCTGTGTAGCTGGGTGGCTGTGTAGCTGGGTGGCTGTGTAGTTGTGTATCTGTGTGGCTGTGTAGCTGTGTAGCCGGGTGGCTGGCCCCTGGTGTCCTCCCTTGTTGTCTTGCTCTTTGATTTCTCTTGTTTTCTCTCTTTTTCTCCCTCTATTGATTCTCTCTACCTGCCAGCCCCACCTATCCTTGCTCCTGCCTCGCTGTTGGCCATCCAGCTCTTTATTAGACCCTCAGGTGTTTTAGACAGGCAAAGAATCACAGCTTCTCAGAGTTAAACAAGTGCAACATAAAAAGAACACAACACATCCTTGCATCGTCAAACAAATGTTCCACGGCAGAAACAAATGTAACACATCTTAAAATAATATTCTACTACATATATATTTTGCAAATATTTTTCACAATGCTTGACTTATCTTTGGGTTTTATAGAAGTATCTGGTGAAATCTAGTTCACTGATTCTTTCTTTTAAAGTTTATGATTATTGATCATATTTTAAAAAGAAACTGTCAAGTCCAAGACTACCGGGTTTTCCATTACAGTTTCTCTGGAGGTTCTAACTCTAACATGTCATCCATTTAATTTTTTTTTTTTTACACAGGAAGCTTGGTGAACCTTGCCTGTAATTTCTGCTGAGGCAGAAGTATCATGAGTTCAAGGTTAATCTGGGTAACACAGTTAGAAACTGCTCTAAAAAAATCAATTTAAAATGTTTTTAGTTTGAGCTGTTTTGACTTACAGAAAAGCTACAGAAATGATCCATGTAATTTATGTATACAGTTGGCCTAGCTTCAGCTGATATTAACTAAAATAACCAGGGAACAACTATCAAAACCAGAAAATTAACTAAAGCTATAGATTTTACTTAAGTTTACCAGTTTGGGGGACAGCTATACAGCCCATCAGCTAAAGGCATTTGCCACTAAGTGTGACCATCTGAGTTCACACACACAACAAAGGAAGGAATGAATAAATGTAACAATAGAATTTAATCTCCACATGTTTTCTTCATGTGTGCCTGCTCGAGGGCCTAATTCTGAACCTGTTTGCCTCCAGCTGTTGGGTCCTCCCTGTCTCCTTCCCTCTTCACCAGCCCTTATCTGATCCGACACCTTCACTTTATATACAGTGTGAGGGAAAGGGCGCGATCGTTTTCAGTTTCCTGTCTTCACAGGCATTTCCAGTTGTTCCAGCATCCTTTGCTGAGAGATCATCCTTTCTCTAGCTAAACAGCCTTGACAGCTTCGCCAGCCACCCATGACCTGGGCCGCAGGCAGCCGTGTCTGGCTCTGTCTGCTCTGCAGAGACATCTGTCTGTCTTCACATCGGGGCGACAGAGTCTCTGTTTCTGTCGTTGTATGGAAGTGTAAAATCAGGTCCACGAGTCCTTTATCTATGTTTCCTCCTCTTCCAGGTTGTCTTGGCTGCTCCAGGATCTTGACACGTAAAAATCAGCCCTTTGCTTTCTGCAAAGAGGCCCTATTGTGCAGAAAACTGACAACCATACCAATATTGAATCCTCTGTGAATTGAGAATATCTTTTGGCTAACTTAGTTCTTCCGTTCCTCTTGGCAGCAGTGTAGTTTTCAGTATGTACGTCCCACACGCCTCTCCTTAGACGTAGTCTCAGCAAATGCCGCATGAGTTTGCAAGCTAAGAACTGCTTTCTCTACGTTGCCTCCATTGCTTAGACATGAGGCTGGAAAGAAGCCCTTACTATAAATGCTGTGGGAACGCCTTCAGCCAATAGCCTCTAAGCCACTGGCTCACTCTGGGCGTGGCCACATGTACTGTAGAAACTTGCACAGTCCCTTGGCTGCTGGATTTGACTCCTGCTCCCCACTCATGCAGAGGAGGGCTGCTCTGTGTGTCTACCCCTAAATAAAGAGACCTTTATTATATACTCAGTCTGACTGGAGTGGGGCTGCTTTATTATAACTGACTACAATAAAATATGCAAATGTACTCTGTAAATATAATTGAGAACCTAGGAAAACCAAAAGTCATCGGCGTGGTAACAAATACCTGTAATGCCAGAACTTGGGAGGTGAAGACAAGCAGGTCAAGAGTTCAAGGCTGGGGCTAGAAAGATGGCTCAGATGCTAAGTGTTGCTGGTATTTTGGGGGGCCCACCCCCCAGCTCCCAAATAAATCACATGGAGGCTTTTTCTTTCTTATAAATGCCTAGCCTTAGCTTGTCTTGTTTCTAGCCAACTTTTATTAACTTAAATTATCCCATCTACCTTTTGCCTCTGGGCTTTTTTCTTGCTCTATTTCTGTATACCTTTCTTTACTTCTTACTCTGTGGTTTGCTGTGTAGCTGGGTGGCTAGCCCCTGGTGTCCTCCTCCTTCTCTTTGCTCCTAGATATTTTTCTTACCAGATTCCTGCAATTATTCTCTCTGCCTGCCAGCCCCGCCTATCCTTCCTCCTGCCTCGCTATTGGTCCTTCAGCTCTTAATCAGACCAATCAGGTGTTTCAGATAGGCAAAAAAAATCACAGCTTCACAGAGTTAAACAGATGCAACATAAAAGAATACAGCACGTCCTTGCATCCTTAAACAAATATTCCACAGCATAAACAAATCTAACACATCTTAAAATAATATTCCACAACAGTTAAGAGCACAGGCTGCTCTTCCAGAGGTCCTGAGTTCAATTCCCAGCAACCACATGGTGACTCAAAACCTTCTGTAATGAGATCTGGTGCCCTCTTTTGGCCTGCAGGCATACATGCAGGCAGAACACTGTACACATAATAAATAAATAAATCTTTAAAAAAGAACCCAAGGCCAAGTGCAAGGTCCTTGGCTACATAGTGGGTCTGAGGCCAGTGAGGGTTTCATGAGATGTCTTTAATCCCAGCATTCAGGAAGCAAGGCAGGTGGACCTTTGTGAGTTCCTGCCCAGCCGGGTCTATACAGTTAGTTCTGGAATAGCCAAGACTAAATTGTGAGACTCTGCCTCAAAACATACATCAAAGCCTAAACCAAAGTAGGACGCAGGGGTGTAATGCCAGAGTTTGGGAGGCTGGGGCGTCAAGAGCTTCACAAATTCAATGCTAATCTGTCCTAACGCAGTGAGTTGATCAGCACAGCCAGGGCAACAAGGCGAGACCCTGTCTCAAGTAGCTAAGTAAACAACAAATCCAGAAGCACGAACTATAATTCACAAAACACGATAAAACATTAAATTGTTGGGTAAAGTGGGTGAATAATATGATACAGTGTGTTTTCAACATACAACATGATTCCTTTCAACAGATAAAAACTTTTAAATAAAAATAAGGTCCCTTTCACACTAGCAACTAAAAACAAAACAAAATATGGATGAACAGTTCAATCATATTCATTGCTAATTAATTTTTTGTTGTTGTTGTGGTCCGTTTGCTTGTTTCTTCTTTTTGAGATAGGGTTTCTCTAAGTATCTCTGGCTGTCCTGGAACTCACTCTGTAGGCTAGGCTGTCCTTGAACTCACAGAGATCAGCCTGCCTCTACCTCCCTGAGTGTTGGGGTTAAAGGCGTGCACCACCACTGCCCGGCTAATTAATGTCTTTTAAAGTCCTGTGTAGCGGGTAGTGGTGGCGCACGCCTTTAACCCCAGCACTCCGGAGGCAAAGGCAGGCAGATCTCTGTGAGTTTGAGGCCAGGCTGATCTAGAATGAGTTCCAGGACAGCCAAGGCTACATAGAGAAACCCTGTCTCTAAAAACAAAACAAAAAAGCTCTTGTATTTACAGTTGTTCATGTAATCAATAGAAACTGCCCAGAAGAATGAAGAATGAGCTGTTCCGCTTTCCCAGACAAAGGTGAGGGACGCCCTGTTTAGTCGCTGCATGAAAGCAGAATTTACCCAAGGAAAGCTTGGTAAACCTTCCACTTTGCCTAGTGGAAGATACATTTGTTTACCTGTGGAAAATGATAATCTCATAAACCTCATAGCAGAAGGGAATTCAGGCAATTTTCCCTTGTTAGTGTTGTTTAATGTTTTATAATGAGCACTATTTTATAACTACAAAGCAATAAAGATATCTTTAGTTTGAGAAGAAGCAGAATGTAAGGAACGTTGCTTATGATTTGAACAAGGATGCTTTTAAATTTAAGTTGGGAGTTGGGGGTATTTTAATATGCTCTGTGGCAGGGTGCTTACCGGTATACACGAAGCCCTGGGCTCGGTCTCCAGCACCAGACCCCCATGCCCCATCACTAAGTTACGAGAAATAGGATCACATTCCTATTTATAATTTATAGTACACTCGCATGTAAATATAATAAAACACAAATTTCCCAAGCTATAAATAGCTTATTATAATACTTGTGAACTTTTTGAAAACAAAATGCTTCCTGTTAAAAAATAGTTATTTCCTTCTACTGTTATGAAAACTACAGATTATAATAGAACAAATGAAAATATGGGGGCCTCATTTCAGTCAGTGAGGCAAAGAAAGTGCTACAGTACCCACCAGCTCCCCAGAAACAAGCCTGTTGGACACCATGGGATGGGAAGGGGAAGAGGCCAGAGGTCTGGGTGCTTGCTGGGCCCAAGCTAGGCTCAGATCTCTAACACTCTGGGCTAGAAGCTTAGACATGGTGCTTTGACTTCACCCATCTGTGGTGGCACAGGCCGACCCCAGAGGCTGGGAACCCTTTGGGGAGCATCAGGCAGTGAAGAGTGTCGGGGGAGGTGGGGTTTCCAGAACCACTTGCTGACCTCCCCTCCAAAAAAGGAGCGGTGTGGGAACGGGCTGCCTGGCAGGAAGGAGTAGAGCGCAGCAGACCGTCCCCCGAGACCCATGAGTCTCGACCACGCGGGCTTTCCAGACACTGAACCCTGTAGCCTGCTCCCCAAAGCAAAAGAAACAGCGCAAGGGTGTTTGAGCCGAAGAAGCCTGCGAAAACTGCAGGATCGCAGGTCCTCTCCCACCTCACATCCTCCTCCACACTTCACCCTGCGCTCACTTGTTAGCAGACCAATCCAAAGATAAAGAATAGGACGAAAGATTTGCACCTTGTATTAGCCGACCCCATCCAAAGATAAGTAATAAGATACATTCCTGGGAACGTCAGGGGAAAAAAACACGCACGCGCGCGAGTACACACACACACACACACACACACACACACACACAGCACAATTAAAAATAATCAACCACGGAAAAGGAATTCACCTACAGAAGAAATGTTCAAGATACTTTCTGGGCTGTCAACAAACTTTCACGCAACATTCTTTCTAGAAAATAATCCCCAAAATAAGACAGAGAATTGGAAGGTGAGTTTTCAGAGGGCAGAAGAGGGTGGAAAGCAAACTAGGATAAAAACAAAAAAGCCGTCCACGCTGGGCTGGAATCTACATGAGGAGCAGCTGAACACAGGATACCAAAAAAAAAAAAAAAAAACTTAATTCAGCACACGGCCAGCAGACCAGGAAATCACACAAGAAATGAACAATAGTCCCAAGACTCACCGAAGAGCCTAGAGAGAACACTGTTAGAGGAAGCCAAGAAAAGCAATGGCCCCAGGGTTTCTGAAGAATGGTCACATGTACAGGCGATCTAAGGGAACACAATGTAATTTAAAGAATAAACACGAGAAAACTTTCTTGAAACAAGGATATTTTAAATCTGCTGATAAAAAAAAGTGTATTGATTTCAAGAAAATAACTATAGGTAATTCAACACCAATATATTCCTACTGAAGCTATGAAATGCCAAGGACAAGGAAAATCTCACATGAATATTCATACATCCGGGTAGAAGAGGACATACAGACAGAAAAATCAAGACAGGACATCACCGTGCCAAAGTCCAGAGGGAAAGGAAGCAAGACTAAAGGTCGTGTAAGCAGACAGTTCTTCACGTACAGAGATAACAGACACAATCAGATATGTGAGACCTCAGGGCTAAGAGACTCAGCTCCACACATCAGTGGAATCTACCCAACCAAAAGATGACTCAGGATAAATTCTAGAGGAAAAAATTTCAGGTTTCTAGTGCTTCTGTAACAAAGTCAGGGGCCATGAGTGGAAGCCGGTATTGCGACAATACCTGACAGAATTGATGGACAGAGGAGCGATATCCACGGGCTCACAGTTTCAAAGGGTCTAAGTCCTCACAGTTAGAAGGACTTGCTGGAGTTTGTGGCCTTAGAAGTGTGTGGCTGAGGCTTCTCACATCACACTGAACCAGGAAGAAGAGAGAGAAAGCCCACGGCTAGGAACCCATGAAAGCTGACCCCTAGAGACCGTGAAAGCCCACCCCTAGAGACCGTGAAAGCCCATCCCTAGAGACCGTGAAAGCCCACCCTTAGAGATCTGCTTCTACTCCCCCACCCCAAAGCCCCCAGCAGCTTTGGATCAAGCATTCAGAATGTGAACCTGTAGAACATATTTCAGGTTCCAACTGCAGCATCCTACTGATGGTCCCAAAGTCTCGTGGCCATCCCATCATACAAATTCATTTGCTCCAACCATGAGCCTCCACAGTCATAGCACCAAAGTTCTTCCCAAGTCCAGAATCAACTAGTAAACTACAGCACCACAGAGCTTTGCTAGCCTCCGTTCCTAAACTCTTCCAACAAACCATTTCCACAGGCCAAAGGACCACATGCCAGGTCTACTCACAAACAACCTCACCTCTCTGGTACCAATTTTTCTTTCTTAGTTGTGTGTGTGTGTGTGTGTGTGTGTGTGTGTGTGTGAGAGAGAGAGAGAGAGAGAGAGAGAGAGAGAGAGAGAGAGAGAGAGAGAGGAGAGAGAACTTCTGACATGAAGAACACTTGGAGGCAACATTTTATTTTGGCTTACAGTTTCAGAGGGTCCATCACAGTGGGGAAGCATGGCAGAATCCAGGACAGCTGGCACATGTGACGAGATTATGTCATGTCACAGCACATCTGGAAGCAGATGTAGAGCCAGAGCTGGTCAATAACCTTCAAAAACCCAGTCCTAGTGACCACCCCCATCAACCAAGCCCTACCTCCTACCACAGTCTTCCAAAATCGTCCCCCTAGCCAGGAAGGAAACGAGTGTTCAGAGCATGAGACCCAGAAGAACTTTGTATATCAAGTCACAAAGCTCACAACAACTAGAAGCATGTAATCGGGGTGTCGGCAGGACTGTGGTCCCTTAGAAGGCTCGAGGGAAGGGTCTTTGCCCCTCCCAGCTTCTGGTGGCCCAGATTCCCATCGACTTCTGCAGAATACCTCTCCAGCTTTCAGACCACGCTCTCCCCGGCTCGTCACACGTGTCACTTCTGTACTTGTTTGTGTCCAAGCGTCCCCTTGCTATGATGACATCATCTAGACCAGGGCCCACTCTAATGGCCCCATTTTAATCTGATGACCTTTTTAAAGACCTTATTTCCAAATAAGTCCTATTTTGAGAACACCAATATATCCTTTCCCTCCCCTCTGGAGAAAGGCACAATCCAATCCATAATTCTGAAATCACAGACAGTGAGTCCTGAGCCTGAGAAAGACGGAGCTGAACCCAGCAGCAAGAAGCGCAGTTTGAGAACAGAAGGAAGGGAGGCAGGCACTTGCGGCAGGGCTATCGAGAGTGCTGAGGCTGGACGAGTGCAGATGTGGGTAATGGCTTTAAATTGAAACCGATTTGGCAGAAAATGGCAAACTCAGTCTCCTAATGGATTTTCAGTTGTCATTGCTCTGTGAATTCTACAATAATTCATCTTTAAAGTATGCTTCTATCTTGTGCTGAAGAGGCAACCAATTTAGTGATTCTGAGTTCTGCTTCATTTTTTTCTACTTTTCTATTCAAGTAAAAGTTAATGTTTTTCATGAGAAAGAGCATGTAGAATCTGATGGTAGTTTTATAAAACTATATTGCCGTCCTGCCATGGAGTCCTGCTTCAAGTGTTGATGATGGTTATCTAGGGACAACGGGATTTATAGTTAAGGGTTTGTCAACTGTGAGACAGACATTTCTAAAGTACTTGAATCTTCATCACGACTATGTTGCTTTGAACAAAACCTATAAAATCCTTCCTCTTTATCTTTCACTTTCTCTCTCCTTTCCCCTTATTTCTAAACCTTCTCTTTGCAGGTGTGGGTGGGGGTGCTAAGAGTTAGAAGGTCCCTTAGGTGCTATGAGGGAGCCAGTCTAGGGATCAGAGGCAGGGCTGGCGACGCTGTGACAGCAAACAGAAGAATTCTGGGCTGTCAGAAGAATATTATCCAAGTGGTGTCTGTCCCACAATGTGACAAAAGACTGCTTTACCTGCGGACGTCACCCTATGTATTTAATAACTTCCCACAGCCCCACCTGGTCCCTGAAGATCCAGGGAGCCTCCCCAGCAGGACGGGTCGGGGCTGTTCCTGATTTTTGAGAAAATTTAATATTAAGCCCAGGCACTGTGACACATAACTGTCTTCTCAGTACTCAGGAGGTTGAGGAAATGAGACAAGAGGATCAGGATTTTAAGTCCACCCTGGATTACATAGTGATTGTGAAAGTAGCCTGAGCTACGTGGGACTTTGGGAAGAGAAGTAAGAAGTGAGGAAGAGGGCAGGGGAGGGGAGAGGACGGAAGGGGGAGGGAGAAGAGGAAAGGGGGAAAGAGGAGAGAAGGGAAGGAGAAGAGGGGAGGGGAGGGGAGAGCTGGGGAGGGAATAGGAGGGGAGGGAGGAGAAGGAAGAGAAGAGATGGGGAGGAGAAAGGAGGGGAGGAAGGGAAGGGAAGGGAAGGGAAGGGAAGGGAAGGGAAGGGAAGGGAAGGGAAGGGAAGGGAAGGGAAGGGAAGGGAAGGGAAGGGAAGGGAAGGGAAGGGAAGGGAAGGGAAGGGAAGGGAAGGGAAGGGAAGGGAAGGGAAGGGAAGGGAAGGGAAGGGAAGGGAAGGGAAGGGAAGGGAAGGGAAGGGAAGGGAAGGGAAGGGAAGGGAAGGGAAGGGAAGGGAAGGGAAGGGAAGGGAAGGGAAGGGAAGGGAAGGGAAGGGAAGGGAAGGGAAGGGAAGGGAAGGGAAGGGAAGGGAAGGGAAGGGAAGGGAAGGGAAGGGAAGGGAAGGGAAGGGAAGGGAAGGGAAGGGAAGGGAAGGGAAGGGAAGGGAAGGGAAGGGAAGGGAAGGGAAGGGAAGGGAAGGGAAGGGAAGGGAAGGGAAGGGAAGGGAAGGGAAGGGAAGGGAAGGGAAGGGAAGGGAAGGGAAGGGAAGGGAAGGGAAGGGAAGGGAAGGGAAGGGAAGGGAAGGGAAGGGAAGGGAAGGGAAGGGAAGGGAAGGGAAGGGAAGGGAAGGGAAGGGAAGGGAAGGGAAGGGAAGGGAAGGGAAGGGAAGGGAAGGGAAGGGAAGGGAAGGGAAGGGAAGGGAAGGGAAGGGAAGGGAAGGGAAGGGAAGGGAAGGGAAGGGAAGGGAAGGGAAGGGAAGGGAAGGGAAGGGAAGGGAAGGGAAGGGAAGGGAAGGGAAGGGAAGGGAAGGGAAGGGAAGGGAAGGGAAGGGAAGGGAAGGGAAGGGAAGGGAAGGGAAGGGAAGGGAAGGGAAGGGAAGGGAAGGGAAGGGAAGGGAAGGGAAGGGAAGGGAAGGGAAGGGAAGGGAAGGGAAGGGAAGGGAAGGGAAGGGAAGGGAAGGGAAGGGAAGGGAAGGGAAGGGAAGGGAAGGGAAGGGAAGGGAAGGGAAGGGAAGGGAAGGGAAGGGAAGGGAAGGGAAGGGAAGGGAAGGGAAGGGAAGGGAAGGGAAGGGAAGGGAAGGGAAGGGAAGGGAAGGGAAGGGAAGGGAAGGGAAGGGAAGGGAAGGGAAGGGAAGGGAAGGGAAGGGAAGGGAAGGGAAGGGAAGGGAAGGGAAGGGAAGGGAAGGGAAGGGAAGGGAAGGGAAGGGAAGGGAAGGGAAGGGAAGGGAAGGGAAGGGAAGGGAAGGGAAGGGAAGGGAAGGGAAGGGAAGGGAAGGGAAGGGAAGGGAAGGGAAGGGAAGGGAAGGGAAGGGAAGGGAAGGGAAGGGAAGGGAAGGGAAGGGAAGGGAAGGGAAGGGAAGGGAAGGGAAGGGAAGGGAAGGGAAGGGAAGGGAAGGGAAGGGAAGGGAAGGGAAGGGAAGGGAAGGGAAGGGAAGGGAAGGGAAGGGAAGGGAAGGGAAGGGAAGGGAAGGGAAGGGAAGGGAAGGGAAGGGAAGGGAAGGGAAGGGAAGGGAAGGGAAGGGAAGGGAAGGGAAGGGAAGGGAAGGGAAGGGAAGGGAAGGGAAGGGAAGGGAAGGGAAGGGAAGGGAAGGGAAGGGAAGGGAAGGGAAGGGAAGGGAAGGGAAGGGAAGGGAAGGGAAGGGAAGGGAAGGGAAGGGAAGGGAAGGGAAGGGAAGGGAAGGGAAGGGAAGGGAAGGGAAGGGAAGGGAAGGGAAGGGAAGGGAAGGGAAGGGAAGGGAAGGGAAGGGAAGGGAAGGGAAGGGAAGGGAAGGGAAGGGAAGGGAAGGGAAGGGAAGGGAAGGGAAGGGAAGGGAAGGGAAGGGAAGGGAAGGGAAGGGAAGGGAAGGGAAGGGAAGGGAAGGGAAGGGAAGGGAAGGGAAGGGAAGGGAAGGGAAGGGAAGGGAAGGGAAGGGAAGGGAAGGGAAGGGAAGGGAAGGGAAGGGAAGGGAAGGGAAGGGAAGGGAAGGGAAGGGAAGGGAAGGGAAGGGAAGGGAAGGGAAGGGAAGGGAAGGGAAGGGAAGGGAAGGGAAGGGAAGGGAAGGGAAGGGAAGGGAAGGGAAGGGAAGGGAAGGGAAGAGAGAGAGGAAAGTGTAGCCTTAGCTTTACTGGGAGATAAAAGAAACCCACAAACTCACAAGCTGACCCAGGGTCTATCTGTCTTCTTCTTGGGCCCCAGTCAAAGCAGCCTCTTTGTATGACGGTCCCAGGCCCTGTGACTAAGTCTTTCATTCTCATCCTCCAAGGAAAGGCCCCTGGACACACAATGGGTATAGTGTTCACGTTTTATAGTTCCTCTTTTTCTCTCATGGTCCCAAACGGCTGGCAGGAAATACATCTCTTATTACTTCTTTTCCTGTTATTTTGACGGGAAACGGGAGTTTTGTGAGGCCAGCATGCAGACAGCTGGGTTGCGCGGGGCTGAGCACATCGCAGGAGGGTCACGGCTTTAGAGCTCTGCTTCCTGAGAACTGTTTCTGGGGCTTCCATTCAACCTTCCTAGTCTCACAGAAATGCGGTCCCAACAGAGGCACCAACTCGGCTGTCAGGGCTAAAGGATACACAGAGGGGCAATGCTGCACGAACAGGGGTCTAGCCTGGGCAAGCCCTTCCTGTTGGCTTGGAGAAGTAGGAAGTTATCAACTTGGAGTGTGCACATGGTTAGCGTGCAAGTTGCCCTGGGTTCAGTCTCCAGAATAGTAAAATGAAAAAAAAAATCTGTAGCCCAGTATCACAAGCGAAATACTGCCGCTGCTCGTCAGCAGGGAACAGCGCCCTCAGAGCCTCCACGACCACACCAGTTTCTCTCCGGCTCCCATGGCCAGCCAGCCCTCAGGATCTGCTCATCTCTGGCCCCGGTGCTGTAGTTACAGGCACCAAAGCCACGCCTGGGCATCTAAACTCTTTCTCACTGGGCCGTCCTCCCAATTCCATGAGTCTATTTTTGTTAATTTTATTTCAAGAATATCATATATTAAAAAACAAGATAGGAGGCTATTAAAGAAACCAATACAGAAAGCAATCTTCAGGTGCTTTCTCCACTTAGAAGAACACTTTGTTCAGCCTTTACCTACCGAAGGGCATCTGGGTCCCCAGCCTGAAGCCTTTCTTTCTCCAGGATCCTGTCCTGTCATAGGTGGATAGTTAAGATTGATATAAAAATCCTCAAGGAGGTTGTGGTGGTGTGCTCACTCTGTATTGTCCAGTTCAATCCACACCTCTAGTCTTAATTTCTGAGTGAATCCATTTACTCCTAAGTTGCAAAAGCATCATCGTGAATGCTCTTCGTTAAGAAAATCTGGGGCTGAGGAGATGGCTCAGCGGGTTAAGGGGCTTGCTGCAAAGCACGGCCACGTGAGTTCAATCCCCAAGACTCACATGCTAGAAGAAGAGAGCTGACTTGCATACGTTGTCCTCTGACCTTCACATGTAAGCAGTGGTGTAAGCTACCTCCAAAGGTCCCAAAACAAACGTAATATTTGTAAAAATAAATAAATAAAGGAATGAAAATCTAACTCATGGTTTCCAATCCCTTGTGTATACCTCCACCTAATGTTTTAAAAATGAGATTTAGATTTGCTCTCTGCCTTTGTTAGGGTAGGATGATGCTGATGCGTAGAATCTGAGTGTGTAGGGGTGAAGAGGACGAGGCTGAGGCTGACATGTACAGTCTGAGTGTGCAGGGGTGGTGAGGACGGGGCTGAGGCTGACATGTATAGTATGAATGTGCAGGAGTGAGGAGGACGGGGCTGAGGCTGATGTATACAATCTGAGTGCACAGGGGTGAGGACAGGGCTGAGGTGTACAGTCTGAGTATGCAGGGGTGAGGAGGACAGGGCTGAGGCTGAGGTGTACAGTCTGAGTGTGCAGGGCTGGTGAGGTCGGGGCTGACGCTGACATGTATAGTCTGTGCAGGGGTGAGGACGGGGCTGAGGCTGAGGTGTACAGTCTGAGTATGCAGGGATGAGGAGGACGGGACTGAGGCTGAGGTGTACAGTCTGAGTATGCAGGGGTGAGGAGGACGGGGCTGAGGCTGAGGTGTACAGTCTGAGTGTGCAGGGGTGAGGAGGACGGGGCTGAGGCTGAGGTGTACAGTCTGATTGTGCAGGGGTGAGGACGGGGCTGAGGCTGATATGTCTAGTCTGAGTGTGCAGGGGTGATATGGCAGACAACGTTTATCCATATAGAAAGAACCCTGTTGAAGGACCTGAAGCATCCATGGGTCCTCTGTGTTTCAAACGGTAGCCAGTAATGTTCTGTGCATAATTTGTTTTATAAATTCCTATGCACATTGGGTATTTAATGTCTAATCCCAGTTTGGGTTTGAGCCGTTGTGTATTCATACTGCCTTTAATTACTTTCAGGATTATTTTTAAAGCTTAATACAATTTTAATCATGTTTAAATTTGTTCTTTTTTGGTTTTGGGGGGTTAGGTTTTTTGTTATTGTTGTTTTGTTTTGTTTCTCAAGACAGGGTTTCTCTGTGTAACAGCCTTCGGCTGACCTGGAACTCCCTCTGTAGACCAAGCTGGCCTCAAACCCACAAAGATTCAACTGCCTCTGCCCCCTGAGTGCTGGGATTAAAGGCGTGCACCACCAACACTTAGCTTAAATTTGCTCTTAAATACACTTTATAGTGAGTGATGGGGAGTGGGGCATTATTCCCTGGGTCAATCCTGTGACCATAGTTACTGGAATGGCATTTGCCAGCTATAAATATTACAACTTAACAGATCCACGATGGGGGCGGGCACACACGTGGAGAACAGCTCTGCGTTGGTTCTTTCCTCCCACTCTGGTGTAGTTCCGAGCCATCTTGCTGAGCGTCTTGCTTGGTTTGAATCACTGCTGGATCCCGGGGCTGTGGCAAAGCGTTTTGCAGTATGTGTTAGAAAGACTGATGGCTGCTCCTCTGAGCCCCTTAAAAATCGTGATGCAGAACCCTCAAGATGACTCAGCGGGCAGAGGTGTTTGCCACTGAGCCCAAGGACCTGAACTCCATCCCTAGGACCCACCTGATGGAAGCAGAGGACCCACGCTCTCAGGTTCTCCTCTGACTTCCAATCCAACATGCACGGACACACATAAAAGAAACAGAGATAAGTAAATATGTGAACATTTTTAAAAAGCATTATGAGCCAGGCACCGGTGAGATGACTCAGCAGGTGAAGGCACTTTCCCCCAAGCATGACAACCCGTATTTTAAGCCCCAGAACCACATGGAGGAAGGAGAGACCCAACACCCACAAGTTGTCCTCTGACCCGCGCAAGCGCGTCACACCGTGCACAACTCCCACATACAAAATTAAAAAGAATGGAATGACATTAAATGTAATAATTCTGTTCTAGAGGACGTCCTTCCTGAAGTGAGGGTATATGCATGTGTAACTTTGCCAAAATTTAATAAAGGAACCAGGACCGAACTTTCAGTGTTTATGAGGTTGAGTGGCCCAGCTAAGCATTTCCAGGCCTTTGCTTTAGAGATTAAGCTACAAGAACAAACATTTAACTGGTAGTTGTGTTAGGAATTTAAATCAAAAAGCTCTTCTCTTTAGGAACCAGGATGAGCTGAAGTGCTATGCTGTGTTGGGGGCATACTTCAGCAACTTATAAAAGAAGTGTAGGCGTTTTAGCTCAGGAAGCCTCAGGAATCTTAAACAGACATGGAAAGCCGTCCTGTAACTGAGAGGCCAGCTCAACACAGCTTGTAAGAATGGGGACTGTTGGGGCTGGCAAGAGGTGGGTTTCTGTGCTACCTCTTTACTAGAGACAAAGACTTGAATGGAAGGGGAGTAATGGGGGTGGGGCTGCCTGCACAGTCACAGGATGTACTTATCAGAGGCAGGTATACACACCTACACCGGCTTATTCATAAATGTGCATTCATGTTTATCGTGTCCAACAAATGTGGGAAACTAGCACCTCCTGATTTGTATGTGAGAACAGTATTAAAGGCCCAGATACACGATAACCGTCTCTGTCAAAGCCCTCATTGCTATGCTGAATCACACCCTAAAAACAAACAGTACCCAGTCCTGTGTGGTGATGGGTCTTAAGAGGAACCAGCAAGTGACCTTGGTGTCACAATGCTGAGGCAAGAACCAGGTGTGAGCTACAATCTTGTACCTGACAGCACCAAGTGTTAGCCAGCTGTGAGCCACAGTCTTGTATCAGAAATCCCCAAGCGGTAGGGGCTTGAAATGACATGAGAGAATTTCCCAAGACAGATACAGCTTCTAGAGACAGAATCAAGAGAGAAACTAGGAAGATGTCACTCATATTGACAAGGACTGACTCTACTTAACACACCATGTAAGGATGGCTAATATGTAACACATGAACATCAAAGGTTTAATTTCAACAAGAATATTCATGTTGTAAATAATTTTTAAAGATTAATACATTAATGTACAGTTTACTTGTTTATTTGCATAGGGTCACGCACTTAATGCCTGTTTATAAGTATGTATGTACAATGTATGATGTAACATAAATAATATGTAATTGGGGTCAAGCATATATTATACAACATATGTATGTTAATAAAATTTAGGAAAAAAATTATATATTGTCATTGTACTTGAGAAATAAAAAATATGAAGTTAGAGAGGAGATCCAGTGGTTAACAGCTATTCCAGATGACCTAGGTTTGATATCCAGTACCCACATGGCAGCTCACAACTGTCTGTAACTCCAGTTCTAGGGGATCCAATATCTTCTGTCTGGTCTTTGCAGGCACTACACACACAGCACATGGTGTGATGGAGGAAGGTCATTGGTTAATTATAATAAACCAACTGCTTGGCCTCATAGCTTAGAACATAGATGGGAGGAGGAAACAGAATAGGATGCTGGGCGAAAGAGGAAGTGAGGTCAGACTCTGCTCTGCTCCCAGACAGACCCGACAGCTCTGCTCTCTGGAGCAGAGACACCATGCTCAGCTCTCCCAGGCAACTCCAACCCAGAATGGACATAGGCTAGAATCTTCCCGGTAAGCGCACCTTGGGGTGCTGACACACATCATTAGAAATGGGCTAGTCCAGGTGCGAGAATTAGCCTGTAAGGGCTAGAGTTCATGGACCAAGCAGTTCTTAAATGAATACAGTTTGTGTGTTGTTATTTCAGGCATGAGCTAGCCAAGCGGCCGGGATGTTGGGGACGCAGCCCTGCCGCCGCTCCTAATTCAACAGACATACATGTAGGGAAAACATCTACACACATAAAATAAAAATTAAAACAAAAAGATTTTAAAACAAGTCCGCCACTGGTGGCACATGCCTTCAATTCCAGCACTCGGCAGGCAGAGGCGGGTGGATCTCTAAGTGTTCAAGGTCAGCAGCCTGGTCTACAGAGCTAGCTTCAGGACAGCCAGGGCTACTCGGAGAAACCAGGTCTTGAGAAATAAACAAACAAACAAACAAACAAATAAACAAATAAATAAAACATAAATGTAAAAAGATATTTTAAAAAATATATAACTCTCAAGAACAAAAGTTGGAATTAGTTTAAGCTAAAATACCAGTCCTGGGTTCCGACAGTGATTGATTCTTTCTCGTTGTTCCAGCTAGACTGAGTCTCCATTCTTTGGTTCACAAGATCTAAGTATCTGCTATGCTCGGAGGGCTCTTCATTTAGGTGTTTTTTTTTTTTTTTTTTAAGAAAGGCTGGAAGAGGAATTAGGATGAAAATAATGAGGAGCTAGCAGGCTGAGGCTATGTGTCTGTCAGCGATGAAGCCCTGTTTGATCATTGGCCTCCATCGTCAGTGTGGCGACCAGCTGCTAGACTTCAGGACAGGCGCTGGCTGAGTGGTCAGAACATCAGACTTCACGTTTGGAAACACGAGGTGGGTGAGATGATAGGGTGAGAATGGGAAGTATGAGGGCAAACAGTCTGTCTAAATGGTTGGAAACTGCAAGCAAGAATACCTAGCCATGAAGATAAAGTCTAACATGTGGCAGTAAGTGAAGGAAAAGGGGACTTTTCAAGGGTGTAACTGCCTGACTCTCCGGGGTTTAGACAAGAACAATACTAGAGAAAGAATGAGGATCAAGAACAGGAAACCTAAAAATACCTGTAACTGAACTGTAGGAGAGTAAAGGGGTTTTGTTGGAATCTGAATGCATTCCTGGTGGGATGTTTGAGCCTGTTTCATGAGGGCATAAAAGGCAAATGATTACCCAGGTTGCTGATGAACGGAAGAATGAAATGGAAGCCAGTAATTGAATGAAAGTAATTTTATCAACTGAGACCTGAGGATGGATATTACTATCAATGATATGGTTCTAATTAATTTTAGGTTATTTGCTTGGGATGTCTGTGGAAGAGAGTAATAGAGACTTTTTAGATCAAACAGAAATGTAATCGCAACTAGAAAAATTCCATGGAGACCAATAGATGTATGTGCCCAGTCTCTTAGTTCAAACCCACACCTCACAGACTTGACTTCTCCGAACAAATATTTAACCGGGGAGACCAAAATGTAGTCATGACAAGTAGAACGGCTGGTGTCGGTTCCTAAAGTTAGCATTGGACAACGCGTTCTCTTCCGGTCTGTATGTGAGCCGATGGGCTGGAAGTCAGTGCACTAATGAAAATGAGATCCTCATTAATAATCAGAAACAGGGGAAATAAGGCCTTGATCACGTGTCATTGTGACTCAGGAGCATCAAGAGCCCAAACAATGGTTTGGTGTGCTGTGAGAAGTCAGCTGATCCGGCACCGTGAGCAGACTGTCCCAGAGCTGACGCGGCACTGTGAGCAGACCGTCTCAGAGTAGATCTGCCACTGCGAGCAGACCATACCAGAGTCAATCCGGCACCGTGAGCAAACGGTCCAAGAGTTGATCCGGCACCGTGAGCAGACCGTCCCAGAGTGCATCCAACGTTAATGTGTGGGTTAGCCTGAGACCTGCTGTTGTAGCAGGCTTCCTACTGGCCGGCCAGAAAACTCCTTCAGCTGCAGATACAGTCACACGTATGAACAACTTTACACAGTCACACCCAATCCTTGAAGAAGCCAGGTGGCCCCCCGGTTGGCAGATGAGTCAGAGCCTTCTAACGTGGATATCATCCAGCATTAGTTTTGCTGTACCATAAAGCAGCAAGCATACCCAGAAACCAGCCAGGAGGTTGTCCAGGCTCTTCTTGGTCCCTGATCAAGGGAGCTGTCTTATGCTGTGCCCCTGAGATCACAGCCACGTGACTAAGTTCTCTGCTATATCCTCCAAGACAGCTCTTTCCAATAGGAAAGACATCCGGTTCATAGCGGTTGTTAATATGCTCCTATTTAGTTCCTCTTCGCGTTGTTTCTCGTCCTCTGTCGGCATCCTTTGTATTCTTTCTGTACTTCGGTGGGAAAGTGGGAAACTGTCCTAGCACGGAAAATATATAGAATCCAAGCCTGAATGCAGGTCTAATGTGCGTGGCCTAGAGGCTCTGCCACAGAAATGGGGATCACATCCTCCAAGGGGCAGAATCACCAGACAGGTTGTCATAGTAACAGTGTTGGCGGCAGGTGGCAGGCTGTCCACAAATGTTGACCACAGGGAAACCCAGCAGGAACTGTGAGGATAACACCTGCTGGCAGCCTGCAACCCTTCTTGGAAAAGATTGTCTGTATCACCGATTTGTGTCAAAAAAGACTAATAGGAAACATACAGAGATGTATTCCTGAAAGCCCATGAGAGAGTCATAGGTTCTCCCAGTTCAGAATCCAAGCCCTGGAAATGTCCGTTGCAATTTTCCCATCTCATCTTCCATAATACACCTGAGATTGGTGCTACTTATCCCGGCTGTCGAATCAGCCAGGTTGCATCCGTGTAGACAGGCAGAGGGGTCATCTCACCAGCCGCTGCCTTGACCTCCAGACTACTCATGCTCTTGTTACTCACCCTAACTTCTACACTCCAAAGAGAGATCTCTGTAAGAATGTCCTGGTGGGGAGAGGGGGTTGCTATTCCTGGTGGTGCATGCCTTTAATCCCAGGGAGACAGAGGCAGGCAGGCCATTCTGAGTTCAAGGCCAGACTGCTCTAAGTAGCAAGTTCCAGCCCAACAAGGACTATGCAGTGAGTCTTATCTCTGGGGAAAAAAATTCTGTTAAAAATATGATTTTGGACCAGCAAGATGACTTAGCAGGAGAAGGCACTTGCTGTCAAGCCTAACAACTTGAGTTCAATCCCTGACCCTATCCTTTGACCTACACACACACACACACACACACACACACACACACACACTGTAATTTTAATGTGATTTCATTCATCCCATGAAAGCAGATTACAAACAAATAGCAAAACAAACATTCTGCTTTCACCTCACCCTTCCATCTGTCTCCTAGTTCACCCTAGAAGCCTGTAATAGTTTCCACTTTACCCAGTCTTCAACATTGACTATGTGTACTGTGGGTAGCCATTTTTCTCTATTGGTGTGTGTGTGTGTGTGTGTGTGTGTGTGTGTGTGTGTTTAAGCCTCTGTTTGAGTGTGCTCATCATCTGCACACAGATATGTTAAGGCCAGAGGTCAATACTGGGCATCCTCCTTCGTTGCTCTCTGGTTATTCTTTGAGGCAGGATCTCTCACTGAACCTAGAGCTCACTATTTCAGCTACACCGACTGAACATTGAGCTCCAGGGACTTTCCTGCCTCTGCCACCTCAGGGCTGAATTGACAGACATTCACCACCATGCCTGGCTTTCATGGACACTGGGAATGCTCTCTCAGGTCCCCACACTTACTAGGTTGAGCCATATTTCCAGCTCTGCTCAGTCTTTACATGTGAGCCTTTTCAGCTCACCCACTCCTCATTCTGCTCGAATCAGGCTTCTGCTCTATTCCAATCATCTGTTCCTTCCCAGCCTCAAATCACCCTGACTACGAGTGATACATTTCTACAATTCACAGCCCTAGGGAGGCCAGATAGCAAAGAGGGCCCAAAGAGGCACGCATGGATTTCTCAGAGAAGAGGAAATAGATGAGATCTCTTGAGTAAACTGGGGGCGAGGGTGATGGCGGGGGCCTGGAAACTAGAGAAAGTAGGTTGGGCTGGCTGGGTCTGGGAAGCTGGGTCAGAGGGGAGAGTAACGAAAGAGATAAGAAAGCCATTTCAGGGTTAGGGAGAAACCTGGTGCCAGGGAAACTCCCAGAAATCCACAGGAATGACCCCAGCCAAGACTCCTAGCAATAGTGGAGAGGGTGCCTCAACTGGCCATCTACTGTAATCAGATTGGTGACTACCCTAATTGTCACCAGAGAGCCTTCATCCAGTAAGTGGTGGAAGTAGATGCAGAGACCCACAGCCAAGCACTGGGCCAATCTCCGGGAGTCCTCCTGAAGAAAGGAAGAGGGATTGTATGAGCCAGGGGGAGGGGAGGGGAGGATGGTGGGGGGAGATGGATGGGCAGAGAGGGGGACACCCACAGAGACAGCTGACCTGACCCCATGGGAGCTCATGGACTCTGAGCCGACAGTTAGGGAGCCTGCCTGGGACTGACCTAGGCCCTCTGCATGTGTGTCACAGTGGTGTAGCTTGGTCTGTTTGTAAGGCTCCTAGCAATGTGATCAGGACCTGTCCCTGGCACTTAGCTGGCTTTTAGGAACCTGTTCCCAATGCTGGATTACCTTGCTGAGACTTGATGCAGGGGGAGGAGCTTGGTCCTACCTCAATTTGATGTTCCATGCTTAGTTCCATCCCATGGGAGGCCTGTCCCTTTCTGAATGGAGACAGAGGAGTAGAAGGGGGGAGGGGTAGGTGGGAGCTGGGTGGGGGGATGGGAGGATAGGAGAAAGGGGAAACTGTGGTCGGTATATAAAATAAATGAAAAAAAATGCTAAATAAAATAAAATTTAAAAAAGAGAGAGAGAGTGACAGGTTTCAGCCTGGTGGTAGCGGCGGCTCACGCCTTTAATGCCAGCATTTGGGAAACAGAGGCAGGTGGATTTCTAGTTCGAGGCCAGCCTGGTCTACAGAGTGAGTTCGAGGACAGCCAGGGCTACACAGAGAAACCCTGCCTTGAAAAACAGACAAAAGCATGACATGTCAGTTCCCCCGTGCTTCTGCTGATATTTCCATGTGAAATGCTTGCTGGCTCTGTTTGTCTCTCAACACCTCGTCTGTCTTTCTGTCCCATCTCCCACCAGCTCTATCACCTCCTTCATTCCATAGTGAGCCGCCTTCTCCCATTCCTGAGTTTGGAGGGATCTGTCCTCAGCAAACAAGGCATTTTGTACCCATGTTTCAGCTTCCAAACGCTACCGCATCCAGCTCTCAGCAAACCAGGGCTGGGAGTGCTTCGTGGTGAAGCGTTGAGTCTGACATGAGCGAGGGCCAGTTCCGTGGTTCCATTCTCGGCACTGGGGTGTCTAAGTTCCTCAAAGTAGATTTCCTCCCAACTGAAGCCCTTTCACCTTGCTAGGTGCTGTTTCTCTGCCTGGGATACACGTCCTGTCCTATGCAGCCCCAGGATGCTGCCTCTCAACAGACGTGACCTCACGCTGGGTTTCCCAGAGAGGAAGCTGACCCTGGCCTCACAGGACTTTTGATTCACTCCGAATGCATGACCTCGAGGGATTTAGAAGACAGAACTCAGAGAGGAAATCTGACTGCACTCGTTCCAGACTCTGTCCCCCTCAGAAGTCGTTGTCCCCCAGATTATGCTTCTCCTTATGGCATCCTTATTATTATTTTGGTGTTGGCCTAGGGGCAGGGGTCTGTGTCACAATGAGAGAAGAGGACCCCAGAGAACTGACAAATGAGTTCCGTCCGAGTTCCCCAAGCTTTCTCATCTGTTCTGGGAATATAAATGAAGCCAGCTCACTGAGCTCTAGACCGGAGTTTTCACCTCTAAGAGCGGACTTCCTTCCTCTGTTTCTAGCAATCTTCTCTGGAAACCCAGCCAGCCACCCTGAATCTCTTTTCC
This sequence comes from Alexandromys fortis, assembly GCF_014885135.2. Lineage (NCBI taxonomy): Eukaryota > Metazoa > Chordata > Mammalia > Rodentia > Cricetidae > Alexandromys > Alexandromys fortis. The sequence goes on from NW_026067920.1 coordinate 22,925,693, forward strand.
ATAAGGTTGAGTCACAAAAATAGAATCACAAGAAGATCTGGTGCGAGCGAGCACTTTGCCCTCTGAGTGAGAAGAGCCTAAGGCAAGGCAAGGAAGGCAAGGCTGCTTCTTCCATGGGAAAGAAAGCAAACCAAAACTCAGACTCAGAACAAGTGCTTTCAGTTAGTCATCTTCAGGAAGTGGTCATACTTGGAATATTCTAGAATTTCAGGAAGGAGCTTTAAGCATAAGACCATGGAGTAAGCCTTTACACAGCATGTATGCTTGCATATTTTTTCCTGAGGAAGTCTACAATTTTTATCAAATTCAAAGCATCCCTCAAAGGTAAGAATCACCCAAAGGATAATAGGATAATTATGCGTTGCTGCGGAACCACTCACTGACAAAGAGAGCGCAGCTCTGTCAGCATCCGAGCTGGGGAGTAATTCAGCTGAGCAATGGCTCAGTTGAAGTCCCCTATGCACCCAGGAAGTCAACTGAGGCTTCTGTCACTTGGAGATTTGTTTTCAAGATGGTTCACCCTCATGGCAGGAGGTCTCAATTGCCATACAGACCTCCCCACTGAACTGCATGGGGGTATCCTCACAAAGTGGTAATTGGTGCCTGTCACACCCCCTGCCCTATCACCCCAGCATCTGCGTAAGAGAGAAGGCAGGAGCACCTTCCGAGACTGTGCCGGAAGTCCTAAAAGCAAATGCTGTTAGTTCTTTCACGGGCCGTGCAGTGAAAAGGGCAGCTCGCTCTCAGGAGGGGAGATTTGGCTCCATCTTTGGAGGAGAAAGTGTCATAGAACTTGTGTTTATATTTCCAAATTATTAACTGGTTAAAAAACCGATCATACTTTATATAAAAAGAAAATTTACACACACACCACAGATCCGAACATTCCTGGCATTTATTTGATCAAAATTTATAAGCCAGTCAGGGAGAGGACATTTATAAGACACACTCTGTCCCTTCAGGTGAACCAACTACCACATGAATAATCCTCTGAAGGGAATTCAACAGATTAGAGCAACATGTTGTTATCTTTGTAGCCCACATCAGTGTATTAGTCTCTTCCCACTGCTCCAACGAAATACTGGGGTGGGCTGACTTTATAAAAGAGAGAGAGAGGAGAGAGAGTTATTAACACACACATCAAAAGAGTCAAGGTTACGGTGCTGGCATCTGCTGGCTCTGACGTGGAGGCCACGGCCGGCCGCTGGCAGGAGTACAAAGGAGAGGGCAAAACCATATCACCCAACAGGAAGCCATGGAGCACAGGGCCCTGTGATCTCCTCTGAGGGCAGCTCCCAGCACCATGGCATCCCTCCTGAAACCCCCTCTTAAAGGCCCAGATCATCCCCTAAAACTGCTCTGCAAGGAGCTAGAGAGGTGGCTCAGAGGTTACGAGCATGTGTAGCTGTTAAAGAAGATCTGGATCAGTTCCCAGCACCCACACGGTGGCTCACAGCCAACTGTAGCTCCAGTGCCAGGGAATCTGACACCCTCTTCTGTCCTCTGTGGGCACCAGGCAGGCAGGCAGGCAGGCACGCACACACACACACACACACACACACACACACACACGCATACGAAACACTCATTCACCTTACAAAATATAAATCTAAAAATTTTAAACTGCTAAAATTTTAAATTTTAAATTGCACATACACACACATACACACACACACACACACAACTAAGCTTCTAACACGTGAAATCTTAGAGGCCACATTCAAACATCAGTTGTAGCATCAGAAACCCTATGGGCATGGCACCCAGATGCCAGCTGAATTTAGGGTCAAAAGTAACATACCGTTTTTGCAAGTCCATGCCATAACCCTTACTTTCTTCCTTCCTTTTTATTTCTTTCTCCCTCTTCCCCCTCTCTTTTGGTTTTGGAAAACAGGTGTTTCACTGTGTAGCCTTAGCTGTCCTAGAACTCACTCACTAGACCAGGCTGGCCTTGAACTCACAGAGATCTTCTTGTCTCTGCCTCCCAAGTACTGGGATTAAAGTTGTGTGCCACCACCACCCAGCACTTCGTTTCTCTTTTTCAAAAATCTTTTGTGAAACCAAGTCTCCCTGATTGTTCCAGGCTGGCCTTGAACTCACCATTCTCCCGTCTCAGTCTCCCTAGTGCTGGGATCACTGGTGTGAGCCCCTCTACTGAGCTCTCAACGAACTCTACTATACTGCTCAGATGTGTGTTCTCAAATGTGCCCATCCGCACACCCCGACCGTCTTTACTTTCATCCATGAGAGTCATCTCTAGCATTAGCATGTTAGTCACAAAGCCATCAATTACACTAGGAAAGAATCCACTTCTGATCCATAGCATGTTAATCAGCAGAGTACCTACCACAGAAAATACAGATGACTTGGGTACTTGCAGTGGCCACCGTGGAAGGCTGAAGGGGTTTTGTGTTAGCTGATATCCTTGAGGGTCTAGATGGTTAAGCTGGGCATGACGGCACATTTTTGTAATTCCAGACTCAAGAGATTGAGGCAAGAAAATTGAGAATTTGAGGCTGTCCCTGCTCACAATACATTCAGAGTCTTGGGACTATATCCTGAGAGTTCGTTTTCAAACAAACAATAAAACAATAAATGAAGATGTCCCCCTAAAGCCCACGTGTTAGAGTGTGTTATCCAATGGAGCCATGTTCATGGGCGGGACCTTAGGAGGTGGGGCCCATTTGGTTAAAGTCTGTCACTGGAGCCTGCCCAGGAAGGATATATTTTGCCCTGACCCTTTTCCTTCAACGCGTCTCTGCCTAGTGAGATAACGTAGCCCTGACACTACTCCCCACCGTGACATCCTCCCTACCCCAGGAATAGCCATGGGGCCCAGAAACTACGGAATGAGACCAGGAGGCAAATAAAGCGTCCTTTTTTCAAGCTGTTCGTCACCAGTATTTGGTCCTGGTGAAAGAAAGGCAGCTAACAAGGAGAGCTGGCACAGAGAAGTAAGGTTGCGGTGACTGCACCTGCCATGTTCAGAAGCTCCGAGTAAGCAGAAGTGTTAGAAAAGTCTGGAGAAGCCAAGGAGAAAAACGTAACAGCTGTAAGCAAAACTTAGTGGACAATTCTAGTGGGCTTTCAGGTCAGACACCAGCAGAGGTACAGGCAGCACAGGCCAGTGAAGCTTCGGAGAGAAATGAGGGCTGTGGGAAGCGAAGCAGAGGCAGTTCGTGTTATAATCTGGCAAAGTCCTTGTCCTGAAGAGCATCTGTCACTGTAATAAAACACCATGATCAAAAGCAGTTTGATGAGGGAAAGGATTTATTTGCTTCACCCCTCCGCTGAGGGAAGCTAAGGCCGGAAGCTGCTGGCGGGAACTGGAGCAGAGGCCGTGCGCAAACTCTGCCAACTGCCTTGCTCCCCACGGGTTGCTTAGTCTGCTTTCTTAGTAACCTCAGGACCACCTTCCTGAGGGTGGCACTGCCCACAGCGGGCTGGGTCTTCCCACATCAATCAAGAAGAGGACCGCAGACTTGCCTATAACTGATCTATGGAGGCATTTTTTTTTTTTCAGTTAAAATTCCTTCTTCCCAGATATATCTAGGTTCGTTTCAAGTTGACAAAAATCAGCCAGCACAGAACTTGTTTTCATTTTGTCTGTTCCCCGAGACCGTGCATTTGGTGGAGAAGATTTCAAGCAGAATAACATTCCGGCTGTGACATGAGTTTCCCTGGATGCTTTTGCTCAATTCACAGTGGGAATCAGAAACAAAAGCCAAAATGGAAAGATTTGAAAATTTTGCCCAGAAAAGCAATGTATGTAAAATTGGGACCAAAGCAGATGCAGTGATGAGAGAGATTGATGTCATTAAAAATACTGCTCGGTTGGCAAAGTACTTGCTGAGGGCCTGGATTTGGTCCCCAGCACATAAACCAGGCATAGTAACACATGCCTGTAACCCCAGCACTCGGGAAGTGAAGGTAGGAAATTCGGGATTATAGTTCAGGGTCATACCCAGCCATATAATGAGTTTGAGGCCAGCCTGGACAACACAAGACACAGTGGCCTTAACTTTAGCATGACATTACCTCTGCAGCCTCACAGGAATCTCCTCCGCTGCCTTCATACATTCCCAGGTCACTGTAGCCACGATCAGAGGAGGGGCCCAGATTCTGCTCCTCCTGGTGACAGACCTTGATGTCTCTACACGGTGTTGATTTTGCAGGCTTGCACAGCACAAGACTTGCAGGGCCACAGAGGCATCCCAAGATCTCAAAAGAAAGCCTGGAAGGCCAGTCAGTAAGCAGCAAGGTCAGAGTCCCTGCAAGGAGCCACCGAGAGGATAATAACGGAAGCCATACAAGCGAAACCAAAGCTAAATGGAGACCCTGGGAAAACAGACATGCCAGGACCACATAAGGTCTGCTGAGAAATGCCACAAGTAGCAAAGACAGTTACCCGTGGCCAAGAGAGAGATCATATAAAGCTTCAGCCATCAAGGCTACATGGGCGGGACTGCCCAGGCCTGTGGGAGCCCTGTGTGCTCCTCTGTGGGACACAGCTACACGATTCAGTGCTTGTTTTAGAGTTTCGGTCTCACATTGGTTTGGTTTTTCCTTGCTATTTTCTTACTTTTCCCGTTTGGGAGTGTATGCCATTAATATCTTGAGAACATGTACCTTGGTTTTTGGTTTTTACAAGGGCCTCATTGTTGTATTTGCTGTGCGTCTCACACTAAACTTTGGAATGGACCTTCATGCTACGTTGAAACAGTTACAACACTAGCAGCTTTCAGAGATGACTGAATAAATTCTGTGTTCCGAGACAGCCAAGAACCTTTGGAGATTAAGTGGAATACTTTGGCTTGAATCTTGAGTATCTCACAAAAAAATGGATGGATTGAAGTCTTGGATCCCAATGCAGTAGAGTTGAGATCTAGGGCTTTGGGGAAGCGTTTGCCTCATGTGATTCACTTATATAATCATAACTTGATAGGCTTTTTGGATAATGGAATTGTGTTAGGAGCCTGGGCCTGGCAGCCCCAACAATCTAGTTTCAGGCACCTGCCCTCAATAGGACGATTAAAGATACACACAGAGAGGCCCGGTCAAGAGGAGGAGCAAAGAGGCCCATGACATGCCCCAGCCCCAGCTCCTCCGAGTTCCTAACATGAGACTTTAGTTTAAATAGAGGGTTCAAGACTTGCGCAGCTAAACAGTCCTGGTCAAAGTGTGGCCCCATCTGCCATTGTCTCAGCTCCACTCTCTCCTGTGACATGGTGTGACAAGCTGTCACACCAGTGCGAAGTCTCTTCCTGGGAGACAAGCTCCCCTCTCTGCAGGGGCAGGCTCCCAGCCTTTCCAGTCTTTCAGCGTGAGATTCCTGGAGAAATTCTACTGTCTTGGGATCTGTTGTTTCAATAGTTCAATAGCCAAAGGGAGATACAAGTGTCTCTAGAATAGCTTGATTCCTTCCAGGATGCTTACAATGTTGGAAGCCTTGGAGGTAGAGCCTACGTGGAGGAAGTGGGTCATCGGGAATGTGTGTTTTATCCCCAGCAACATCCGCTACCATCATGAGAATATGTATTTTATCCCAACAACATCTGCTACTGTCATGATGTGATCAGCTTTGTCTGCTGGATACAGTCACTGGCCCATGGGGCCAAGCCACAATGTACCGAAACCTGGAATTCATAACCCAAAATCTATCTTCTCTGCATGTTTAATCAGAAGGACAGAAATCTGACCAATGCACCATATCTTCATGGCAAGGTGAGTCACAAATTGGAAAGTGCTTGTTTGTTGGGGTTTCTGTCTCACCCTTTACCCCACAACTGTTTTGCCGCAAAGAAAATCACACAGAGATTTCTATAAGTTATAAGCTGATTGGCCCATTAGCTCTAGCCTCTCACTGACTAACTCTCACATCTTGATTAACCCATTTTTCTGATCTATGTTAGCCATGTGGCTCAGTACCTTTTTTCAGTGGTGCAGATCACATCCTGCTGCTTCGCTGGTCTCGGCAGGAGTGGGAAGAATCAACTTCCTCCTTCCCAGAATTCTCCTATTCTCATTACATCATTTCTGTTTCCTGTCTGGTTTTCCCGCCTATATTTCCTGCCTGGCCAATCAGCGTTTTTTAAAACATGATTGACAGAATACAGACAATTCTCCCACACCAGGAAAAGTTTATGGCACACACAGATATAAAGGAACACAATACAAAGACTTGTATAAACCAAAGGGAAACAGACGGACATGGTGCACAGTCACTTTGTCACGAGGCTGAGCAGAGCCCATAGGACAGCGTTGCCAGAATGCTTTGCATCCAGATATTCAACATACTGTTATAAACAGGCTTGTGTTCAGTGACTTCACTCAACTGATTTAAGTGTTCTGGGCATGTTTGGATAAGTGAGACTAAGCTATTACATTTGTTAGGTTAAATCCATTAAGGGCACGTTCAGCTTGTGGCATTTTAACCTGGGGAGGGTTTGCTGAATGTTAACCATGGTAAGTTAAAGATCAGCTGTGCCAATCAATGTTGGGAGAAGTGTAAAATGACACACGAGAGGACAGCCAAGCTGGCTCAGTCGTTAGCGAGCTTGTTCTCTTCCAGAGGACCCCAGTTCAGTGCCCAGCACTTAGGACTTCAGCTCTGGGCTGAAGGGTGGGGATAGGACTCAAGGGCAGAGTACTTGCCCAGTACGTTCATGACCTGAGGTGCCATCCAACACAATAAAAAAGAAAAGCTCTATTTATTGGGTTGAAGGCTATATGAGTTGTGTCTTACATTTATTCATTCTTCTTTTTTTGGGGGGGGGATTCAAGACAGGGTTTCTCTGTGCAGCCCTGGCTGTGCTGGAACTCATTCTGTAGACCAGGCTGGCCTCAAACTCAGAGATCCCTCTGCCTCTGCTTCCTGAGTGCGAGGACCAAAGTTGTGTGCCACCACGCCCAGCTCATTCTTTTGTTTTTAAACCAGGATCTCCCTATGCTGACAGGCCAAGTTTAAACTCATGATTCTCCTGCCTCTGCCCCTTATATGTGGGGATTACAGGTATGTGCCACCATACCTCACTAGATTTGTCTTCATATTTTTGCCTATTAAATATGATAAAGCCAAGCTTAAAAATAAACAGCATACTCTAGTTTGCAGTTTTCCTATTGGGTTAGGTTCTTGTTGCTGGATAGCAAGCTGCCCAAAGTTAGTGCTACATTGATTTACCGTCTGTGTCTCAGGTCCTGGGACAGAGCAATTTAGGTTCACAAACTGCTGCACACACTTATGTATTTTAATTTAAAATTCATTTAATGCATTTTTATTTGTAATCGTTTTGTTTGCATGCATGTCTGTGCACCATGTGCACGTCTGGTGCCCAAATAGGCCAGAATAGGGTGGATCCTTGAACTAGAATTACAGGTGGTTGTGAGCCACCACCATGTAGGCGCTGGGAATTGGACCCCAGTTCTCTGGAAAAGTATTCAATGCTCTTAACCAATCAACCAACCATCTCCCCAGGCCCCAAGTTTTCTGTATTTCCACATAAATTAAGAAACAAATTGATATAAGAAAATGAACTTATTTACAGTTTGGTCAAGCGGTAGACAAAGACCCCTGGCCTTCCTCTGCCTTTCTGGTGCATATTTTAGTGATAGAGAAAAGACTAAAGACAGAGATGTACTTAGGCTGATTCGGCCGTGAGCTCTCCTCAGAACTGTGTGCTCGCTCCTCTCCCCAGCCTGGCTCTGGAGCTTTAACTCTTCCTGGCATGGGCTTCCTGGAGAAATTTGAATTCTTTGGGGTCAACTGTTTCAATAGTTTGAAAGCGGAAGGAAGGGTAATGAATGTCTCTCTCTAGCAGGAAGTGTTGGTGGCCAGGCATCAACAAAGGCTCACAGGGTAGCCCCTCATCCTCAGAGTGGTCCACACAGCATTTTCTTTTTTTCTTTTTTCTTTTTTTTTTTTTTTTTTTTTTTTGGTTTTTCGAGACAGGGTTTCTCTGTAGCTTTGGTGCCTGTCCTGGAACTAGCTCTTGTAGACCAGGCTGGCCTCGAACTCCCAGAGATCCACCTGCCTCTGCCTCCCGAGTACTGGGATTAAAGGCATGCGCCACCACTGCCTGACTCCACACAGCATTTTCAAACCTGCCCCGGACCTGTTCCCATCATCACATGTCCGAATCTGACCCTCCTGCCTTCCTCACCTCTTTTGATGACACTGAGTTTGTCTATAAAATACAGCATAATCTCCTCACGGTTCAGAATCCAGAATTCATAACTAGTCACATCTAAATTCTCCTCTGTGTGGAACATGACATCTGCAGGTCCGAGGGTTAGGACCACGGACATCTCTTCTGCCTGCTACAGATGCTGAAATATTTGGCAGGCCCGAATTCTCTGTGACTCTTGTAGCTCAGAAAAAAAGCCCTGTATAGCTTAGCTCTGAATCAGGTCTCTGTCCTGGGGAGACCCAGATGGTCATAGACCAATCAAAAGGTGAAGGCCAGTGGTGGAGGCTCATGGCTGGAAACCCTATCTGGAGACTGGCTGTGGAAACATGAAAGTGATTCTAAATGCTACAGACCTTCCTGGAGCAGCCAGGCTTGGTTATAAATACAAATATAACCCTGACACTCTCCTGTGTGAAGCCCCATCACAATTTCCCCAGGCTTTAGAAAAGGGAACAAAGAAAGTCCTATAAGAAGGCTTTTCACCTTCAGCCCTGATGATACCCTGGGCCAGGCCACTCTTTGTGGCCAGGGGCTGATGACTCTCTTGGCCGGGTCATTCCTTGTAGCCAACGGCTGTCCAGTGCATTGCTGGGAGTTTCACAGTTTCCTTAACATGACCCACTAAACCCCACACATCCTTATGACAATCAGCTGAATGTTCCCAGGGGACAGAATGGTACCCAACTAAGATGCTCCATTCTGGGAGAGCCTTCAGGACTTGTCTGACCATTGTCCATCTTGGACCCTCTTCTTCAGCTACCTGAGGGGTAAACCGTGAGGAGTGTCTCTCAGTAGAGCACACTGCCCCTCTACCTCAAGATTTCTGCATACCCTTCCTCTCCAGCCAGAGATCGGTTTCCTTGTGTCTGGGTCAATGTTTCCTGCTCACCCCTTGTCTTGCCCCTGCCCTCCGAGGCTACCTGCCACGTGCTGAGGCAGTCTGCAGTCTGATCCTCTGTACACCTCTCTTCTTAACCGCCTCCCCTACAGACTCTCATTTCTTAGGAGCAGAGACTGTAACTCTTGGTTCTCCCTTAGTCTCTAGTGTTGCTCGCTGGGTAGACACTGCTGCCCAGGCTACTGCTGACCGCATCAGACAACCAAGACAGCAGTCAGAGTGTGAGGCACGGCAGATCAGTTCTGAAAGAAGGAGGTGATTAAGAGTCAGCTTGAGTCTCGATAGTGTTGTTGGTCCTATGACAGTTAACAGGTATCCTGAGTATGAAAAAGTCTCACTCTGAGGGCAATGAGCTCAGGGTTCCTGCAATTCAGAATCCCCCACCCTCATCCCCAGGACTCCTGTCAAGTTACGCCCTTCCTGTGGAACCATAGTACCATGAACTTGGAACTTACCCATGATTCTCTGGGAGAGGAGACAGCTCAGCCGGGAGAAGGCTGCTCCCTGTCAGCCCAGGCAATCACGGGACTCCCAATCAGAGAAGTCTAGATCCTGGGGTGTCCCATGTCGCCTACTCAGCCTGGATCAGTGAAATGCAAGTGACACAAAGATCTGGTGTCACAAAAACCAGCTGCAGCCTCAGCAATGCTCCTCAGGGGACCCCAGGAAAACCAGAACACAACAAAACAACCCTCTGAAACAGCACAGCCCACCTCTAGGTGGGGTTGCCAGAATTCCCCAGGACATGAAGTCAGTTCTCCTGCTTTCCCATGCCCCGTAAGGGGGTTCATCAGGCTCCACCCCGTTCCTGGCGGGGTCCCAAATATAAACTCCTGCATCCCACTAAGGCATCAGTCTCTGAGTTGCGATTCTTAACTTCAGTCAAGATACTGATAAATATGTTATTGCTGTATTATTATTCACTTAATGTTCCTTTAGATGTACATATATGTGTATACATATTCACCTGTAATAAAAACAGTTCTGATTATATAACACATTCACTGTAAAAAATAAAAACGTTAAGTAATTAAAAAAAATGGTAAGAAAAAAAATTACCTTTCCTATGTCTCTTTACCCAAATACACACATTATGTGACTTTGGCACACAAGGCAAATGAGTTAAAAAGAAAACATCCCGTTAGCATCATTGATAATAAACTCCACGACTTGCCAGAACAGAAGGTAATCCCCTCATACAAGCGCAATGAAAACAGAACAGTGTGGTTAAACAGTTACACACCAGAGTTCTCCAAGGCTTCTGAACCTGAGGTGAGAGTCCTCGGGCACTAAAGGGAGTGAAGGCAGTGTGAAAGGGGCAGAGCACTTTACAGTTTTTATTTCCTCCCAGATGCATCCCAAAAGGCCTGGTCAGTTGAATGAAATAGCTAAAATTTTCTGTGTTATCAAATTCCATGTCTGTGAGAAGCTTAAACTTTCCGGGTGGCCCTAAGCACCTCTCACATTCTGTGAAGAAGGAAGGGGATACACCCCGCAAGTACCAGGCCCTGAGGGCTCCTCCACTCATGACAGCAGAATGCTCTGGTCTTCTGCCCATCACTGGAGCCATCAAATACTGGGAAGCCTCTCCCAGCACCACTAGGGCACAAGGTCCCGGCTCCCAGAGGCAGCTCTCTGGCCTTCCAAGATGAATGTACTCTTTATTCTAGAGTCAGAACCGAAAGGAGATTACAGCATCCTCCTCTTCCACAAAGCCTGTGTCAGAGACCCACATTCCTGGGCAGAAGACCAAAAGTCGCCTGTGTGTTGGGAGTTATCTGAGGCAAAAAGAACCTTCCCATCATGGGTGGGCTCAAGAAGAGGACAGCTACAGTAGGGGAGGATAGAATTTCAATTTAGGAAGACACCCATGCTCAGTTGGCCATGAACTTGCACCCTTGCTTGGCAGCTGGTGCTTTGCTTGCCCTGTCCTTACCCTTGCCCTGGGCAATAGAGCAAAACCATGAACTGTTCAACATATGATCCTGGGACAACTAGGTACCCATCTCGGAAAAAGACACACACGCACCTCACTGTGGATCAAAGACTTCAAAGAAAAATATTAAAGCTTCTAGAATGTATAGAATAAAGGCTTTCTGTTTGTTTGATTTTGAAACAGGCTAGCCTCAAACTTGTTGTGCAGTGGAGAAAGACCTTCAACTCCTAATCTTCCTGCCTCCTCTTCCTGGGGTGATGGGATTACAGGTGTTACCACCACGTTCAGGCTGGAAAGTCTTTTCTTTAAAAGACACTGTCTTAGTTAGGGTTTCTATTGCTGTGAAGGGAAAACATTTCATTGGTGCTGGCTTACAGTCAGAGGTTTAGCCCATTATTGTCACGGCAGGAAGCATGGCGGCACAGGCAGACAGGGGGCTGGAGAGATAGCTGGCAGTTACATCTTGGCAGGCAGCAGGAAGAGAGAGAGACACTGGGCCAGGCTTGAGCATTTGAAACCTCAACACCCACCCCCAGTGACACACTTCCTCCAGCAAGGCCACACCTCCTAACAGTGCCAGTCACTATGAGCCCATGGGGGCCATTTTCATTTAAACCACCACATTCTACTCCCTGGACCCCATAAGCTTGTAGCCATATCATAATAATAAAAAAAAAAAAACTACATTCAGTCCAACTTCAAAAGTCCCCTTAGTCTATCAACGATGTTTAAAAGTCCAAAATTTGAAGTCTCTTTTGAGACTAACAGCAATTTCTTAACTGTAACTCTCTATAAAAATCAAAATAAAAAAGCAGAACACATACTTCCAACATATAATGACATATAATATACATCACCATTTTAAAAGGAAAGAAAGGAAACATAGTAAGGAAACACTGTACCAAAGCAAGACCGAAAACCAGCTGGGAAAACTCCAAATACTGCATCTCCACATCTGATGTCAAAACTCTCTTCAGATCTCCGACTCCTTTCCGTTTTGCTGACTGCAGCACACTTCTCTCTCTCTCGGGCTGGTTCCACTCCCTCAGCAGGTGTCCCACAGCTCTGGCATCTCCAGTATCTTGGGGTCTCCAAGGCAATCCAGATTTCACCTTCACAGCTTCATGAAATGGCCTCTTTAGAGGCCTCCATGTAGAGACACCACTGACAGATGCTTGGCCCCAGTGGCTTTCCTCAACCACGGAGGAATATTTCATGACTAGTGAACGAGTTTTCTGTCTTGCCCCATTCCCGCAATCATTAAGTCCCAAAGAAATCACACAGAGGTCTACATTAGTTATAAACTGATTGGCCCATTAGCTCAGGCTTCTTATTAACTCTTATAACTTATATAGCCCATTATTAGCCCATTATTCTTATCTGTGCTAGCCATGTGGCTCAGTACCTTATTCAGCGGGGCAGTCACATCTTGCTTCTTCTGTGGTAGGGTCAGGACTGCAGAGGAATGGGCGTCCTTCTTCCTTCCGTTCTCATTGACCCGCCTCTCTCTTGGCTCACACACACCCATAGTCCCAGCCCTTGAGAGGCACAGGGAGAGAGAGACTCCAGAAAACTCAACACTAGCTGGAGCTACACATTGAGAACTTGTGTCAATAAACAAAAACAAACAACAGCAAGAATGAACAGGAAACTCCACAGGCCAGGAAAGAAAAATACCCAACAACACCTATAGAAAGATGTCTAACCGCTGGCCAGAGAAACACTGGTTAACACCACCTGAAATAGCAATTCCCAACTGCGTGATTGGTAAATATCATAGAAGTCTAACAGTGCCACGTGGCCTTGTTAAATGAGTCTCAAGAAGCCAGCCTATGCTCGTCCGCTCAGGCAAGGCTTGGGCAGCTAACCCACTTCCTTCCCACTCCAGATCGTCTTCGCAGGCTCAGCTCTGAACATGCCCTTCTGCCTTTAAAGAACATACATGACTGTGTAGATGTGTGCCACATGTGTGCAGATGCCGGAGGAGGCCAAAAGAGGGCGTTAGATGTCTTAGAACTGTGGTTACAGAGAGTCATGGGCTGCCTGGTGTGGGTGCTGGGAATGGAACCAGGGTCTTCTGCAAGAGCAACAGATACTCCCAACTGCTGTGCTTCTCTGCAGCCCCCTTCCTGTGGTTAGATACCATCCGCGGATCCCTGCCCCCCCCCCCCCCCCCCCCCCCCCCCCCCCCCGCAGAGCGACTCTTTAACTGCTGCCTTAACTCGCTCTGTGTGCCCTCACTCAGTGTTCTTCCTGCTTTTCCCGTGAAACTTACAGTCTAGGCTGAACTCTCTTTTAAGGCCTGCCCACACGGGATATTAAATGGTGGCTGAGGGATAACAGAATGGGATACCTTTATGTTATAGAAGAGAATGTGGAGGTGGAGGTTGGGGGCGGGGCGCGAGGGGGGGGACCGCTACTCAAGGCCACACCCACACCGAGAGAGAATCCGAGTTGTCAGCCTCCCAACCCCTCCTCACGGCTCCTGACCCCCCCCACCCCCGCCCCCGCCCCACAAGTTAATTTCCTGACTGAAATATCACAAGCCAAACTACAGGGATGTCAGGAGTCCAACCCACCTGGCTCCCTTCACATCATTCTAATTGACAAAGCCGGGAAATGACAGGTACCATTTGTCAGGAAACAAAAATACCCCCAGGCTGCTGGAGCCAGAGAGTACTTTCTGGGCTGGCGGCCTGCTGGTCCCAACACGCCACAGGGCCCTTGTGTTCACCGGGTCTGCAGGGAGCAAGAGCTGTTTCTGTAATTGGGTTAGTCCTGTGGGGTTGCCCCAGGTGTCAAAAGAAATTAGACAGAAAGGCACCGCCACCTGGACCCCAGCTCGACCGCAGGCTGGAGCCAGAAGGAAGAAACAGTCACTAATGGCCCAGAATGCCTGCCTGTGCCCCTGACCGCTGCAAGCCCAACTCTCCAGCCGCGGCTCAAAGGGCCTCTGTGAGCTGCAGATTGGAGGTGGGAGTGTGGGTGCAGTGCCTGGAAAGTACCAGATACCTGCGGGGTCGTACTCACCTTGTTCAGGTCTCAGTGCCTAAAGGAGGAATGATCCTAATATGCAAATCTTTCCCCTGCTTTTTGAACAGAAGCCCTTCAGTTTCACTTCGCGCTGGACCCCACTAGGCAGAAGGCAGGCTCTCCCTGAGCCCAGCAGTTTCTACACTAATGGGCGAACTGGGAGCATTGTTCCCACCGGTGCCCATTAAAGCTGCTCTGGCTGAGGCCATTATCATCTGAGCTATTCTCAGCCTCGGCAAGCCGAGCTATAAACGCTACAGGTTATAGAGGCAAATCCACAGAGCCCAGATCCAGAATCGGAAGCGGGTGGGGAGGTGCTCGAACACGCTCCGTGTCCCATGTGTCCCAACACTGCCATCTGTGGCCGAGGACTTCCCCCCACCCACAAGAGGACACAGAGGCCCGGGCTGAGAAGAGTCATCCAGCGGTGCTCTCTCCTTCCACCTTGACTGGCTAAGCCAACTTGATGGTTCCACCCTCTGCAGATCCCACCATGCCCAGCTCTCCACACTTTCCTAGTGCTCTCGTGGTACCACGGCGACGTCGGGGAGTTCGAGGAAGGATGGGGGTGTTAGCTCATGCTCTGAAAGCTTCCATTAACTGTTCACTGAGCAAACAAGCATCCTGAGAAGTCAGAACTCCTAAAGCTCCTTCCCTCTATGGGAGGCAAGTAACACCAGGTAGGCCTCACTAGCGCTGGGCCTACTTCCTGAACAGTTTCCTGGTGAGTAGCAGGCATTCTCCTGCCCCAAACCTCTGCACCAATCTGTGGTAAAAGTGCCACTACATCCTAATTTTACAGATGAGAAAAGTAACTCAAAGAATAGGAACTTAGCCAGGTGCGGTGGTGTTCTAACTGGTCTCAATAATAAAGAGCTGGCGTCAGCTATCAGGGGGTAAAAGCCGAAGGATCAGAGAAGCAGAGAAACTAGCCACTAGAGAGACCTTTCACCTCTACCAATGCTCAGCCTGAAAGGACGACCCTGTCCTCGGACTGCATCTCCAGACTGCATCTGTCTCCACCAAACCTCAGACTTCAGTGAGCTCCTGTCTCCTTGTGCCTTATATTCCTCTCTCCGCCCAGCCATATCGCTCCTGTCTCTGCCTCCCTAGTGCTGGAATTAAAGGCATGGGATCCCAAGTGCTGGGATCACCTTTGTGTGAGTTCTGTTTCTCTTATAGACTGTATCAGTTTCAAGTAGCCCAGGGTGGCCTTGAACTAACAGGGCTCCATCTGCTTCTGTCTCCCGGTTGCTTGGATTAAAGGTGTGTGCCACAATTGCCTGGCCTCTAGTGGCTTAGCTCTGCACTCTGATCTTCAGGCAAGCTTTCTTTGTTAAAACACAAACAAAATATCATTACATGGTGGCTCAAGTCCATAATCCTAGCGTTTGGGGCACTGAGAGAGAAGGGTTGGTTGTCTATGGTTAAAATCAAGATGCAGTGGCACTTGGACCACAGATTGGTGCAGAGGTTTGGGGCGGGGGAATGCCTGCCACTTAGTGAGGTGGCAACTTAAGGAAGCAGGCTCAGCATTGGTGAAGCTGACCTGGTGTTTCTTGCCTCCCATTGGGAAGAGGAGCAGTCAAAGCTCTGACTTCTCAGGATGTGTGTTTGCTCAGTGAACAGTGACTTTCAGACATGTGAAGTCATCTCCAGCCCAGCTCCCAAGGGCAGTTCTGTTCTCATGCTGGCATCGAGTACCCACACCCCTAGACCAGTGTCTGGGAGTATGGAGTGGGGTAGGCAGCACTGGCAAGAAAGCTGGGGGAGGGGACCTGCTGGGATGAGCAGGAAGTCTGTGGGGGTTTGGGATGAAGAAAGCGGAGAAGCGGTGGGTGGACCAGTTAAAGGGACAAGGCTAAAGTCCCACTCTTCCAGCAATGCCATTTTGTTAACTATCACGGATGTGAAACACAGTTCTATAAACATAGGCTCACACTAAGTACCTCAGCTTCTGTGGCTTAGGAATCTGGGCAGGGTCTGTATGTCCTTAGGAGTTCTCCAGGGCTTTGACCTCATCTAAAGGCTCAACAGAGAAATGATCCGCTTCCAAGCCCATATAGCTGTTAGCATTTCTGTTACATGGGATGGGGGGGGGGGGTTCTCAGTTCTTTGCGCTTGTTGACTAGACACTGTCCTCAGTTAGTGGGAACATGGCAACTTGCTTTCCTAACCCAGAAAGGAAGCATCCGCTGGCAGGAAACGGATCTTTGTTTTTCCTGTCCTAATCATAGAAATGGCATTCCGTTACCTTTGTATGCTTTCACTGGTAAGAAGCAATGTTGTAAGCACACATGAGGGAAGACGATTTCAAGGGACATAACCATCAGCGTCACTGGAATCCTCTGAGAAGTTGCTGGCCGCAGTCAGCAGTTTGTTGGCTTGAGTCATAGCTTTGAAATGTGTGATGTAGACGCCTGTCATCAGGGCCCCGGAGTGCCAGGGGCAGGCCTGCTTCTGTGCGTGCACCTTGGCTGTCATCTGACATGGGGAGGACCCGTGGTCAGCCCCACATGCTGTCGTATGCTCCTTAGACAACCTAACACGGTGCTGATCCAGCGCTGGCTGTTAGCAGTGGGTGTGGCAGCCACCAGGTGAGGCGCCCAACTGCGCATTCACGTCCTCCCCTCAGCTTCTCCCAGGAGGAGGCTCTGCTTCCTCTGAAACAAGGTCAGAGCATCCACAGAAAGGAAGGATGGGGCAGCCAGCCAGTCAGACAGACTCCCAAAGTTCTCAGGAACGTCCAAGGGGCTACCTCTACATAAAGCTAGAAGCCGGTGGTGGCGCACGCCTTTAATCCAAGCACTCGGGAGGCAGAGGCAGGCGGACCTTTGTGAGTTCGAGACCAGCCTAGTCTACAAGAGCTAGTTCCAGGACAGGCTCCAAAACCACAGAGAAACCCTGTCTCGAAAAACCAAAAAATAAATAAAAATAAAAAAGAAATAATGAATATGCCCTATTTTTTTTAACTTAGGAAATAAAAGGAAATAAATCGATCTACTACTAGAAGTGTCTTTGTTGGATGAGAGAAGGTAATTGGGGGATTAAAAAAGATGAAAATTCACTATATACACATATGAAACTGTCAAAGAATGTTTTTTAAAAGTTAGTCCTATTGTCTCCTGTACATCTATATACTTAAAATATTTTCTCCTTAAGAAATACTTTTAAACATAGTGCCCCCCACCTACAGGTTTGCAGTGTGAGGCCGGGTTGTAGCTCAGTGGCAGAGGACCTGCCTAACACGCACAGCATGCTGGATGTCATCCCTGGACCGTATTAACAGGGTGTGATAGCACATGCCTAAACCCCAAAACTTGGGGGTTGGAGACAGAAAGATTAGATGTTAAAGGCCAGCCTGAGTTACCCAAAACCCCGTCTAAAAAAGTAAAATTAAGTAGGTGATGATGGTGCACACCTGCAATCCCACCACCTGGAAGGCAGACGCAGGCAGCTCTCTGTGAGTTCGAAGCCAGCCTGGTTTACAGAGCTAGTCCCAAGACAGCTAGGGCTGTTACACAGAGTAACCTTGTCTCAAAAAGAAAAAAAAAAAAAGAAAAGAAAAGAAAAAGAAAAAGAAAGAAAGCAAACAAGCAAATAAACACAAAAGCAAAGCAAAACAATCATACTGTCTGTTCAATTATATAGTTACTTTTTCAGAATACTAAATAATTTCCCTAAATTAAAGAGTCAAATTTTAAAACTGAGGGGTTAATGACCTAAAGTCAAGAGCCTTGGAAGAACTGATAAACTGGGGCGTCAACACATCAGTAAGAACATCCAGCAGCATTTACTTCCTGAAACCACAGGAAACCTATCTACAATGGAGCAGCCGATCTCCTCAAACTCCCTTTTCTGCCCCACAGACCTGCCCAACCTACTGTGTCTTCACATAGGCTCCTCTTCCAGGAGAGACCGGTGCCCGTCATTGTTCTAACAAAGGACTAATTGCCTGAGATTAGTCTCCTCTCTCATTTCCACTCACCCTGGTCAATCCTGGTCTAACATTTGGTACAGAAACGGGAGGGATTTAGGGGTATTAAACCCAGCCCTTGGGCAACTTTTTCTCTTTTTCTCTCTATTCTTTTTCTCTCCTTCTCACTGGGGTCCCATCAAGAGGCTAATCATTCTCCAAGCTTGCTGTGTAAGCTAACTAAGTTGCCAGTTGTGATGTGAAAATGTTCACATCCTCTGGACCACAGGTTTTCACAGCCTCCGCCTTCATGAGCAGTGCAAGTTCTGTTCTGGGGTCTTAATGAAAGTTCAGGTAAACTCAGTTCACAGCCTCCTCTATCTGTTGGAACCTCCAGAACAGAGGTCTTTCACTATACGCTATGCCCACACAACTATGCTGTGCCCGGGCAACCAGCATCCACCCTTCAAGGTCAGAGTGGGGTTCAGTCAGAGGCACTCTAAACTGGTACCTTTTTGAACCCTGAGGTTCTTCAGCTCCTTCGCTGTGGGCTCAACCTTCTGCTGCTGGAACTGGGGATGTCCTTCCCAGTCTGTGGTTTCTCCCTTCTCAGTTTCCTCTCGGTAATGTGATGACTTACCTCGCCCAAAATGAGGTCCAAGCTCTCGATTCCTAAAGAAACAACTTTGGATTGCCTTAAAACAACCTGAAAGGTAATTAGGTCTTAACTGGCCTTAAACCTCCAAGTTTAACACACCTGTTGACCAAGGTCTGGACCCCATACACATTGAACAATAACATATGGCCTGAATTTTCACTGGCTTGAACATTTCATAAAGCGTAATGACAAATGTCTGAAGCACCCCACATCCAAGCCTTCTTTTACCTCCGTGCCGGTGGCCCTTCCTTTTGTCAAAATTGTACAGCTTATCAGATTTTTCCACAAATCCCACTCCCAGACTTGCAGATGCCCTACCTACTTTGACCTCTGATTTTTATCTCAAAGACAAGCATTTCCCTTACCCTACCCACCAACCCCCTAATGACTCACCATCTTACCCAAATTTCTCATTGCCCAGTGATTTCCACTCTCTCATGCACCTCCTCCCCCTTCCCTCACATCTGTCCTCCTATGCAGCTCAGACCCAACACCAAGCCCTCCCCAAAGGGACCACCCAGCCCGCACCACCTCCTCAGCCCTCACATTACATACCAATCCCCTATATCTTTCACTCCTTGTTGTAGGAGCTGCAGGCTGCGTTCCTGCTGCCCCAGCTCCTGGTCGCCTGGCTAGCTTATGCCCCAAAATAACAACACACAAACTGTATTCTTTTAAACATTGCTTGGCCCATTATATCTAGCCTCTTCTCGGCTAACTCTCGCACCTGGACTAGCCCATTTCTAATAATGTGTGTAGCACCCCAAGGTGCGCTTACCAGGAAGATTCTAGCTTAAGTCCATCCTGGGTCGGAGCTTCATCGCATCTGCCCCAGAGAGGAGCGCTATCGAGTCTGAGTTCACTTCCTCTTCCTCCCAGCATTCTGTTCTGTTTTCTCCACCCACTTAAAGGCTGGGCCAAGGCAGTTTCTTTATTAGCCAATGACCTTCCTCCATCAACTCCTTGTCCATCATCCCCTTTTAACTCAATCCCATGCCCGCTGCCCTCCTCCAAGGCCCACAGCCCATCCTGTCCATATGTTTGCCTTGAGAATAGGTCCTGAAGGCCCTACTGGGACACACATCCTCTTTTCCCACCCTGACACAAGTCAGATAGAAGACAAATTGGGTTGTTTTTCTAAAAACTATATAAAACAGAGAGATTGCGTCTGACAGTCAGCCTGGGGTCATGCAGATCACCTCCTGAACTAAGCCATGCTAACATGGTAACAGATAAAGGGGTCCCACCACTGAACCAAGTAGGAGTTGTCAGCCAGGAGGTTGAGGGGTTGTCTGATCAACAAAATGATTAACTGCCTCCTAGAGGCAGTTTAAAAAGACACAAACAAACAAACAAAAACCCTGTCTACACTAGCATTAATTATAAAAAAGTTAGGGAAATTACACAGGCCTGAAGTCTCTGACCTTTGGTCAAGGTGGAATGAATCCACAACTATGGGCTCTGACATATTCCCCTTTTTGATTTATGTATTAAAGCCCGTGCTTCTGCTACAGGACATATGACTGCCTGCCTTAGATCGTCTTCTTCCACCTTCCAGACTTACCCATCATCCGTACATACATTCTGCCATACACGTTCTGTCTTAGATTGCCTGGAGGGAAAAAAGATCTTACCCATCATAACCCCTGTTTAGGAAGGGCTAGCACGCAGGAGATGCCATGCACTTCTGAGGCAACTTTCCACCAAAAGACTTCACAAATAACTAGATACATAATAAAGCAGATGATGCTATGTGGTACACATGGTCCTATGGCCACAATATCTCCTAATTAAGGAACAGAGGATGACCAAGATGGGGTGGCCTTTTAAAACTGGTCAAGGATGTCTTTGTTTTTAGCTGCATCAAAATCCAAATATATCTAATTAAACACATCAAATCTAAGGACTCATTGGCATCATGTCAAACTTTTCTCAGATAAGCTCTAACCTTTCTCTAACTGGTAAAATCTTCAAGTGAACCAAAGTAGTTACAAACATTAACAGGTCAATACCATAATTCTAATAGGAAAATTAACAATAAACATACAATTTGTGAAATCACAATTCTCATAACTTTGTTCTAATCAAAAAATGGGGAAAGTTTCTGTGATGGGTGAGCTATGATTCTTTTTCCTCTCCAGTTGTATTGCTGCTTCTAACTTTCAAAGATAAGTTCTAGCTGTTACAGTTTTATGGACAAAGCTTTTGTCCTATCCCTCCCCATCAATAGGGGTGGGGGAGGTCTCTTCAGTACCTCCAAAGAGGTTTATTATACTGAGAAGGCATTTAGCTGCACACCGTCTCTACAATAGTTTTCAGTTGTTCCAATGAGTCTCTTTCCCATAGTAGGGAAGTTGCAGAGACATCTGTCTCCCAGGCTTTCCATGTCAACAGCAGACAAATACTATACTGGTAAAAATGAGCTAAGTGTCCCAAGATAAAGAGTGGACAAACTGCCAAACATTTAGTTTTTGGTCAGGTCCAGAGTGGCTGAAACTCACAGGGGGAAGGTGGTGTAATAGTTTTGTCAAGAAGGTAGGAACCACTAGCCGTCACCAAAACCTCTCTCCCATCACAAAAGAAAGAATGATGACACAGAGCATCAGAAACACAAGTTCATTGAATTTCACTCTAACTCCTCTGGGAGGGTCTCCATTGCTATGATGTCATTAGGACTGTCACTCCCCTGTTCCATGTACCACACCAAGTACTCAGGAAGCCATCGAGTTATGTGGGATGTCCTTCTGTATATGTGTTGCCTTTACTGGATAATTAATAAAGTCATTTTGGCCAATGGCTTAGCAGAGTAAAGCCAGTAGGAAATCCGAACAAAGATATATAGAGAGTAGATAGAGTCAAGGAGATACCATGTAGCTGCTGAAGGAGAAAGACGCCCACCGCCAGAACCTTACCCATAGGCCACAGCCTCACAGTGATACACAGGTTAGTAGAAAAGGGTTAATTTAAGATGTAAAAGTTAGCTAGGAATATGCCTAAGCTATTGGCCAGTGTTGTAATTTATATAGTTTCTGTGTGATTATTTGGGTCTGGGTGGCTGGAAAATGAATGAACAGTCTCTGTTTACAAAATGGTGCCCACACGAGACCTAGGAAAGCTTAAGAAAAACAAGAGGGCTTCTAGACCCACAAAAATGGGAACCAAGCACAGCTTCTTGGTAGCCACATTTTTCCAGATAGGCTCTTTTTGCTGGCAGTAAACAGAGGTGTGGCTCCTTTAACAGAAGGCTTCCTGACTCAGCATTAGCAGAAAAAAACTGCATGGTTTCGCTAAGAGACAACTTCCTGGTTTCTACAGGCAGTATAAATGGCAGTGGAACTTTTGGGGAGGTCCTGTGTTTCAATGGAGTTTGTGAGCAGCACGTTACAAACTGCTTAATGGGTACATAGACTCACTGCATCCATGGAACTAGGGCAGTGAGCATGGTTAGCAGAGGTAGTGAACAAACCTCCACCATGTTAGACAGGGCAGAGCCATGTGGAGTTGGTCCTAGCCACACCCACTTAGCATTTAAAAAACAAGAGCTCCTGGTCAGAATATATATATATATAAAATAAGATTCAGACAAAAAAGACCTCTGAATGGATCACAGTCTTGGATAAATGTAGATGGCCTTATGAGAGAGAAGAATGAGTACAGAAAGTTATATATTAAAGGAGCAAAGATAATTAAATATTAAGAAGTAATAGAGTAAAAAAGCCACATAAAGATGAAAATTACACAGAGTCTGGATGATGTATATTGTTGTGTTTTCTTTAAATTTTTTGATTGTTAATGAGCTAATTGCAGAAAGACATTTGATTCTGGGGGCTACTAAGCTAAACCAACATAAAGGTATCTTAACTTCAAAATTTGGGTCTAAGGAGTTGTTACTTTGGAAAAGAGGTTCTGCTTTTGTTTCCACAGAAGAGAACCTGTGGATTCCTTCCAGACTAATGTGCTTTGATGGAACAAGACCCCCTTAAAAGGTCTCCGTGAACCCTAAAGATACTTTGCCCAATAAACAGCAGGAAGTAGTTTGGAGAAAATAATGCCCAAATTCCCAAAATGATTGTTTATAAATGTTTGTTTTCATTTAAAGGAGGATATACTATAGAAATGAATACTTTACACTGGTATGAATCTTGATCTATTGATACAAATATAAGCTCAATTTTGTTACACTGTGTATATGTATTTCTGCTCTTGTTTAAGGTATTTAAACAATGTAATGTATAATTAAGAAATACAGATTAATAGATAGTCATCTGTAATAGTCAAACCGTAGTCATCTTAGGTTTTCTAGATATACAGAGATATATTTCAGTTAGATAAATAATCTTCAATATTTCAAAAGCCAACAGCATATGGCATCTAAAATATTTTAAGAACTTTGACTTTTCTCAACAGTGAGACATGTTGGCTTCTGGCAGCACCAATTACTTCAGAGAAGTTGATGGGCACTGAAGAAACTTGTTATGGAATTGGCCTTCAATGTGACAAGGCTAGGCATTTGGGCAAGAAACTGCTCTTGCCTAGATTGCTTGGTGGTATGTTGTATAAACTGAACATGCAGGACCCACAGGAAAAGGACAAGTGAACTTTGCCTGACTGAAAAAGGCAGGATAGTCCTTCAGAACCTCAAATTTCCTGCTTCATGGAAAAGTCTGATGGATAATATGGGCCTGTAGGCTGAAGATGGATGCCCCAACATTACAGAAGAACTTTGGGTGACTGTCTAGGCAGCAAAAAGCCTCTATCAATTCTAGAACTTTGGAAGTTGCTTACAATACACTTCCTGTTTATTTAAGTAATATATCCTTCTGGGGTCTTTGAAGAGTTGAAGATGGATAGTTATATAGTTTTCCTTAGTTATGATAAAAGATAAATTATATATGAAACTTTAGACTCATAAAGAAATATAACTGTAATTCTTGCTTGATAACTATTTTGTTATATGTAATTTTATTATGTTAAAGCTATAACCTTACTTTTTATTTAGATAAAAGAGGGGAGATGATGTGGGTGTCCTTCTGTATATGTGTTGCTTTTATTAGATGATTAATAAAGCTGTTTCAGCCAATGACTTAGCAGAATAAAGGCAGGTGGGAAATACGAACAAAGATATAGAGAGAGAATAGGCAGAATCAAGGAGACACCATGTAGCTGCCAAAGGAGAAAGATGCCACCAGAACCTTACTGGTAGGACATAGCTTTATGGTGATACACAGATTAGTAGAAATGGGTTAATTCAAGATGTAAGAGTTAGCTAGAAATATGCCTAAGCTATTGGCTAAACAGTGTTGTAATTAATATAGTTTCTGTGTAATTATTCAGGTCTGGGTGGCTGGGAAATAAATGAGCAGTCTTTGTTTACAATAGAACTTCATTCTCCTCCTGTGAAAAAAACACAAACCTGCCCTTGACCGCCATATTAAAACAGGGTCAGGTTCTTTCCATAATCCAGTGCGAGGGTCTTTCAATTTTGCTTTAATGGAGGTCACTCTGGTTGCCATCATCCCAAAATCTATCCATGGCAGATTGCTCACGGGCATCCATATTTAAGAAATTTAGAATAAAAGGGCGTGGTTTAAGACATTATGTGGAGATTGAAAGTATAATTCCCTCTTATTTGTTCTTTGAAATTGTGTTTTCAAAGCCCTATGGGCATGTTAATTGCATGCTTCATCGGAGCCAGCAACTGTTTTAGCTGCTTCTGTGAGATGCCTGGGGGAAATACGATCACTATTCCCCTGAACACTTTCACGGGGTGGGGGATCAAATGTAGTTCTCTCCCTGTAGAGAACTTTAAATAGGGCTGTAGCCACTGGATATCTCCCAATAACTTCTGAAAATCAAAGTTTATAAGCCAAGCTGCAGAGCTCCCATTAGCAGCAATTTGCGTTTTTACAGAGGAGTGGAGAGGAGTTGTGCTCCCTGTAGCCTGGCCATCCAGCCAGGGACCTGGGACCAGGAGGCTTTGGTCCCTCATTGCCTGCTGGGTCTGAGCAGGGCGCAGGCCACACTTTCCATGGGAAAGACAAAACACATTTTTATCAAAATGCAAGGGACAAACAAAGTGACCATCTTCTCAAATACTCAAAGAATCAAGCACCCACACCCAAGGTCAAAACACACTGTCAGTAGCCACCCCTGGGTCAAACCTTCTGTCGTCGAGAACCTTGAAAGAGGGAGAATAGGCCTGAACTCTGACCTTTGGTCAAGGTGGAATGAATCCACATCTGTGGGCTCCAACAACTCCATCCACAGCCACAACTCCTTTTGCCTTCTTCTGGGAAGACCCCCATACCCCCTCTGCTCAACCAACCTGAACCGTCCTAGACCATGGCTTCCAGGATAGTCTCTACCACTCTGGGCAGGCCCTACAGTGGGGACTCTCTACTCTGGACCCATCCCAGCATCTCTTACAGTATGTAGATGACCTCCTCTTATACAGTCCTTTAAAAGGTTTCTGTCTGACACCATTAACCTCCTTGATGCCTTCGCCACCAGGGGTTACTGTGTCTCAACAGATAAAGCCCAAATATGCCAGGTTACTGTAGGCCTTTCAGTCCCAATCCCTCCCCTTCACATCAAACCCAATCAACACCCCCAACCAAACAAAGACCCTTTTAGACTATCTTACACCAGCCACCAAGAGAGAGCACCTAGGTCTTGTCAACTTCCCTCTCAGATGGATGCCCAACTTCTCCCTCATCATCCCACCCCTAGAAGAGGCTACTGAAGGCTCTTTGGAGGATCCCCTCATCATCTCTCCTCACTAGTCTCCCCTATTCAGCCACTGGACCTCAGTTAAAGCATCTACCCTCTCAGGACCCAACCCTTCCAAACCTTTTTTTCTTTTTCTTCGTCTTTTTCTTCTATTGAAAATAGATTTTTTTTTCTCATACAATATATCTGGTTACAGTTTCCCTTCCCTCTACTCCTCCCAGTTCCTCCCCACTTTCCTGCCCTCCAGATCCATGCCATTTCTGTTATGGATTTATTAAAAATGCTGCAGGATCCCCGGCAGCAGTAGGCAGCAGAAATGCTGTAGGTCCCCAAGCAGTGGTAGCGGGCCATGTGGTGGCAGGCAGCGGGCCCTGAGAGCAGCCAGTCCCAGGCAGAAACAGCTGCTTGTCCCCGAGCTGTGGCTGGTCCCAGGCAGGGAAACACATGGCAGGCGGGCAGGAGACAGAGACCCTTGCCTGTGCCCCTCAAAATGTGAGGACATCTCCTGAGCTTCCTTGAAGAATGAATCTCTCTATGCATAGAAATGGAGAAAAACAATTCTCTTTAGTTGATTTGGTAGGAAGAGAGTTTGAACTGATCCAGAGGTGGGACTTCCTCTGAAAGATCTGAGATGGGTGGCCCATAGCAGAGGTCAGGAGAAAGAAAGAGAAATGGGGGTGGGCAGGAGGAGCAGAGAGCAAGGGAAGAAGAAAGCTCCTGAGAGGACGGAGTGTAGTTCCTGCTGGATGGTTGGATGATCAACCAGCTCAGAGTGTCTGCAAGGAAGCTGGACCCACTGTCAATATCAGGAAGTGTAGAAGGAGCAGGAGCTGAGGGCAGTATTCCTGCCGCTGGCTCCTGGCCGCCAGCTAGCTTATGCCCCGAAATAATTACAGAAACTGTATTCTTTTAAACACTGCTTGGCCCATTAGTTTTAACCTCTTATTGGCTAGCTCTTACATATTGATCTAACCCATTTCTAATATTCTGTGTAGCACCAAGAGCTGGCTTACCAGGAAAGATCTTAACCTGCGTCTGTCTGGAGTGGGAGAATCATGGCGACTCCTGACTAGGCTTCTTTCTCCCAGCATTCTGTTCTGTTTACTCTGCCTATCTAAATTCTACCCTATCAGAGGGCCAAGCAGTTTCTTTATTAATTAATCAATGAAAGCAACAGATAAGATACAAGACCCACCTCCATCAAGGAAGGCTTCCACCCTGTGTGGGCCTGAGCCTGGCTCACAGAGTAGGCAAAAAGGCCCAGTACCCCCAAAGTCTACCATCTGGTGAAGCTAAAGGAAAGCTTGTGCTATTTCTACAACCCGTGCTAAGGAGCAGCTCTGCTTCTCTCCTTTGAGAGCAGACTATAAACCCTGCCTCCATCCCCATCTCGAATCCCTGCTCACACCTACACACCTACATTCCAGCAGAAGGCAAGAAGACAGCCACACCTGGCGGGACCTCCTTTACAAGACACCTGTTACACGGGCTCATGCAAATTCATACGGGAATTTGTTTTAGTTTGTTGTTTTAAGATGAGCTCATAAAGCCATGGCTGACCTTGTCTCTGAGAGCTGGGATTCCAGGTGCACCACCACACCCCACAAAGAGGATTCTTTACAAGCCCTTCTCTGTGAGAAACATTCCTTTTACCCAATAATCACCCCTCCCCCAAAAGAAACAGTCTATAAGCCCTTAGTGTGCCCTCGCCTGCACAGGGGCACACAGGCTTGTGAAAGGTGTAGGACTTGGTGGTCAGCTGCAGCGCCTGTGACAGTCACAAGCCCAGGCTGTAATACCGATTTGCATGCTAATTTATAGGCCTTTTTCCTTTGTAGCACTTCTTAGTTTATCCCTGGAGCATGCAGAGTCTATGCCTCCTCTCCGAGGCACTCAACAAGCTCTCCAGGAGTGAGTGCTGGCCTGAACCAGGTGCTGAATACAGGAGCCAAGGCTGGAGTCTCTCCGCTCACCTGGTAAACACAGAGCACTGGGCAGGGCCTCCTCCTTTGGTCCAGGGATGCAGGCCTGGGCTCTGAGGGGTTCCGTTCGTGTGCAAGGCAGACAAAACTTAGTAAGCAGACATGGTGGGAAGCCAAGATGAGAAAGAAGTCTGAGTCAGAGCTGCTGCTCCCATCAACTCCAAGGATTCTGGGAGCCTAAATCAACTGTTGGCCACTTTGGGTGGGGCGGGGGTGGGGAATGGGACACAAAACAACAAAAATTAGGAATCTGTTCTCAAGGGCCACAGGAGAACAGGGTGGAGGCACTCAGGGAAGCCTGTCAGACTCCAAAGCAGGGGCCGGAGGGCGGGGCGGGTGTGGGTGTCTCCTAGTACACCCTGGCCCTTGGGCGGTAGGAAAAGCCCCAGAGTCACGCCAGCGCCCAGAGTCACGCCTGGGGCCAGGTGTTGGCTGCTGCACGCGGGAGCCTGGAGGCTTTTGCTAGCTCATTAACCCGAGAAGGTGGTGGCTGTTGGAACCGCTGCTAGAAAAGCTGCCAAGGCTTTCTGTTTGCTCTTTCTCTTGCAAACAGTCCTGTTCACCTGCAGGAAGAACCACAGCCTGATTGCCCGTGGGAATGCAGCCTGGCAGCTGCCTCTTCACTCTATGGTGTTTGTGCGGCTGTTAGAGAAGAACAGACATCAACCCACGGGGGTAATTTCATCCAGGTCACACAGTCTCCTGACAGAACAGGGTTTCTTCATTTCCGGTTCTGACAGTTTCCCAGTGACTTAAGAGGACCCAGGCTGTGCTCATATCTTAAAGAAACTTGTAGCCCTGTTTCAATCTCCTCTTTGTAAGAGCCTTTGTCCTGGAAAAATCAGAGTCTGCAGGCCAAGGATTGGGTGAGCTTGCCAATAAGAATATAAAAATGTTACATGAAGGTGATTAAATTCTGCGTTTCCCAGCATCCCCTGCTTCCTGAGACAGCCCCCATTCACAGCTATCAAACACAGCTCTATGTCACAGTAGGAATCTCCTGTTTAGTTTGGGGTTTTGGCTACATTTCATAATGCAAAAATTTATACAAAGTGAAGGAGCCTAAAAAGACCAAATCAGGTATCTACACACAAAGTCGGTATCCAGGCTATTTCTAACAGCAAACATTTAGAAATAATTGTCTGTTTAAAAAGAGTGGATGGGTAATTTGTAATATAGTATCTACAGCTGCAAAAAAGAAAAAGGAAATGATACAAGAACTTCCTTTTTATTTTTAGATTGAAGAATTGTTTGGAAAGTCAATAAACTATAAATAGAATATAGTGAATCAGTAATCTCCCTCCCTCCCTTCCTCCCTCCCTCCTTTCCTCCCTCCCTCCCTCCCTCCCTCCCTCCCTCCCTCCCTCCCTCCCTTTCTCCCTTCCCTCTGCTGATTCCTGGTCACCAAGGTCACCTTGCCATGGGCAACCAATGTGACCCAGTTTTCCTGTACCGTTTTAAAGCTGTCTCATGCACACACGAGCCATTCATACAGACTCATCCCCACTAAAAACTTACAGGCCCAGCACTCAGGAGGCAGAGGCAGGCAGATCTCCAGGAGTTTGGGAAAAGCCTGGTCTACAGAGTGAATTCTAGGCCAGCCAGGGGTACATGAGACCCTGCTGAGAGAAACGGAGAAAAAAAGAGAGAGAGAGAGAGAGAGAGAGAGAGAGAGAGAGAGAGAGAGCCATTGCTCAGTAATAGTTCTGTTCACAGACCGTCTGACATGTGTCAGGCACTGTTGGCCATTAGGAACTAACAGAGAACAAAATAGCTACATCTTTCCCTGTCCTGGAGTTGACTATTTCTGTGGGAAATAAACCAGAAAGTAAACGCCAGGGTGTGTGGTAGAGGCTATGGAGAAAGGCAGGCCGAGGGCAGAGGGCAGAGCGTCTGTGGCCCTTGCTTCCTGCTTTCTCAAGTGTGGGAAGGGAGCCACACTCCTGAGTATATGAAGGCTTGTTTAGTTGAAGACAGTTGCGGAGCTGTAAGTGGGCGCACTCGCTGCCTTCCCTCTGCTTAGCTAAAAAGACACAGACCCATGAAAACCCGCCCCTCCCTCCAGCGGAGGAAAAAGACAACTTTGGTTCCTGCTGGCCTGGAGACATCAGAGGAACCCCCACCATCAGCTCTGCTAGCAAGCCTGCCTCTGTCTTTTTGTTTGCTCTCTCTCAAGCTATTTGCCCTGGAAGCTCAAAATCTTTACTTTGTCTTTGTAACTGATCTAGAGCCTGTACTGCTCTTTGGTGAAGATGTATACAAGATGATGTTCAAAGCCGTTTGTCGGAACTGCTCCTCCTGTGGGTGTCTCCCGTGCACATATGAAATACATATCCACACATGTTAATAAACTTCTGGATCTTGTATTTCTCCTGTTAACCTATAGACTGTTAGGAAGCTGCTCCAGTTAAGATTCTGTGAGCTGTATATAGTTCTCCTCTCCCTCCTTCTCCCCTCCCCTTCTACCTTCTCCTATAGTCCCCATGCTACCAATTTACTCAGGAGATCTTGTCTTTTTCTACTTTCTGTGTAGATTAGATCCATGTATGTGTCTCTTAGGGTTCTCTGTGTTGTCTAGGTTCTCTGGGATTGTGGTTTGTACCACATAAAACAAAGACTGGTTTTCTTTGTTTTATGTCTAAAAGCCACTTATGAGTGAGTACATATGATATTTGTCTTTCTAGGTCTGGGTTACAACATTCAATATGATGTTTTCTAAATCCATTCATTTGCCTGCAGATTTCAAAATGTCATCATCTTTTTCTGCTGTGTAGGACTCCATTGTGCAAATGTACCACATTTTCCTTATCCATTCTTTAGTCGAGGGACATTTAGGTTGTTTTTAGGTTCTAGCTATGACAAACAAAGCTGCAATGAACACAGTTGAGCACATGTCCTTGGCACGATTAAGCATCCTTTGGATATATACCCAAAAGTGGTATTACTGGGTCTTGAGGAAGATTATTTCCTCATTTTCTGAGAAATCGCCACACTGACATCCAAAGGGGCTGTACCAGCTTGCATTCCCACCAGCAATGAAGGAGTGTTTCCTTTTCCCCACAACCTCTCCAGCATAAGTTGTCATCAGTGTTTTTGATCTTGGCCATTCTTACAGGTGTAAGATGGAATCTCAGAGTTATTTTGATTTGCATTTCTCTGATGACTAAGGATGTCGAACATTTCCTTAAATGTCTTTCAGCCATTTTAGATTCCTCTGTTGAGAGTTCTCTGTTTAGGTCTGTACTCCATTTTTTATTGGATTATTTGTTCTTTTGGTTGTTCCCGCTGATGTCACTGCCTTGGGCCTGCTCTGGCAGAGGTCCCTGGCCCAGGCCTGCTCCCTCAGGGGTGGCTCCCCAGTACCTGCTCCCTTGAAGGTCATTGACTCAGGCCTGTTCCAGTGGAGATCACTGGCCCAAGCCTGCTCCTGTGGTTTGCTACCTTGGGCCTGCTCTGGCCTGCTCCCTTGGAGGTCCCTGACTCACATCCAGTCCCACAGAGGTCTCTGACTGGGGCCTGCCCCCCCACCCACCCCCACCCACCCCCACCCACCCCCGCTCCTGTGGAGGTCAGTGTCTCTAGTGGAAGTCTCTGGCTCAGGCCTGCTCCTGCTCCCATGGAGCTTGCTGCCTTGGGCCTGCTCTTCTTCCATAGACTTGCCTATCCTGACACCACATGAATGTAGCATCCAATGTACAATATTTGTGCCTAGCCCTCTTACGTTGCATGTTTTCAAGGTNCAATGAAAGCAACAGATAAGATACAAGACCCACCTCCATCAAGGAAGGCTTCCACCCTGTGTGGGCCTGAGCCTGGCTCACAGAGTAGGCAAAAAGGCCCAGTACCCCCAAAGTCTACCATCTGGTGAAGCTAAAGGAAAGCTTGTGCTATTTCTACAACCCGTGCTAAGGAGCAGCTCTGCTTCTCTCCTTTGAGAGCAGACTATAAACCCTGCCTCCATCCCCATCTCGAATCCCTGCTCACACCTACACACCTACATTCCAGCAGAAGGCAAGAAGACAGCCACACCTGGCGGGACCTCCTTTACAAGACACCTGTTACACGGGCTCATGCAAATTCATACGGGAATTTGTTTTAGTTTGTTGTTTTAAGATGAGCTCATAAAGCCATGGCTGACCTTGTCTCTGAGAGCTGGGATTCCAGGTGCACCACCACACCCCACAAAGAGGATTCTTTACAAGCCCTTCTCTGTGAGAAACATTCCTTTTACCCAATAATCACCCCTCCCCCAAAAGAAACAGTCTATAAGCCCTTAGTGTGCCCTCGCCTGCACAGGGGCACACAGGCTTGTGAAAGGTGTAGGACTTGGTGGTCAGCTGCAGCGCCTGTGACAGTCACAAGCCCAGGCTGTAATACCGATTTGCATGCTAATTTATAGGCCTTTTTCCTTTGTAGCACTTCTTAGTTTATCCCTGGAGCATGCAGAGTCTATGCCTCCTCTCCGAGGCACTCAACAAGCTCTCCAGGAGTGAGTGCTGGCCTGAACCAGGTGCTGAATACAGGAGCCAAGGCTGGAGTCTCTCCGCTCACCTGGTAAACACAGAGCACTGGGCAGGGCCTCCTCCTTTGGTCCAGGGATGCAGGCCTGGGCTCTGAGGGGTTCCGTTCGTGTGCAAGGCAGACAAAACTTAGTAAGCAGACATGGTGGGAAGCCAAGATGAGAAAGAAGTCTGAGTCAGAGCTGCTGCTCCCATCAACTCCAAGGATTCTGGGAGCCTAAATCAACTGTTGGCCACTTTGGGTGGGGCGGGGGTGGGGAATGGGACACAAAACAACAAAAATTAGGTGACATCTGGAATGTGGCATTTGCATTTAATCCCAGCACTTGGGAGGCAGAAATAGGCGGATCTCTGAGTTTATGGCCAGCCTGGTCTGGCCTCTGGTTCCAGGTCAGCTGTGAGATTGTATCCAAATACAACACAGACACACACACATACACACATTCACATACATACATACACGTGCACACACATCACTCATACGCGCACGCACTCACATACACACACACTCACATATCTACACATACACACTCATACATACACTCACACATCACACACACATACATACATATGTGCGTGAGCACACACATACACACACTCACATACACACACATGCACACATATCACTCATACATGCACACACTCACATACACACACACTCACACATCTACACATACACACTCATACATACACACACACATACAAATGCACGTGAGCACACATACACACACTCACATACATACACACACATGCACACGCACTCACACATCTACACATACACACACACACACACATGTGCGCGTACACACACAGACATCGGTTTATTGACAACAATAATGTAGAGACTCATAACCGGTTAAAGCGATAAGGACAGTGACCTAGTGCTCAGCTCTAAGTGGGGACTCAGTACCAAGCCTCCAAGACTTGGCAAACACCACAGTAGCAGTTGGAAAGAACACATGAGTGAAGGCTGGGAGGAGCACCGTGAACCGCTATCTTCTGGGCTCAGAGGCCTATCTGCTCTCAGGTATGGTGACCTGCACAAGACCTGCCAGCCAACCAGCATTCCAGCACTGATGAGGGAGGAGGGCTCATGATGCTCCTAGCTGTGAAGCTTTTAGCAACTGCTGGCTGCTGGGGCAGGGAGTTATTTTCTTTTCCGGGTGGGAGGGCTGGTAGATTGACCAAGCTCAGGCAGGCTGGCAGCATTGCTTAGACTCAGTGGACCATACACAATAAGAAGAGAACATAAAGAAGGAAGTGGAAACTTTAAAGGGTCTGACCGGGAGCAGAGGGGACACCTCAGAGCAGATATAATGAAGATACATTGTATACATGAGTAAAATTGCCAAAGGGTAAAATTTTAAAAGTCTAAAACAGTTGAGCGCATAGTGCTCTTGCAGAAGATTTGAGTTCAGTTCCCAGCCCTCCACCTGTAACTCCAACCCCAGAAACCAATACTCTCTGGCCTCCGCAGGCATGGGCACATACCCACACAGACACGATGCATACACATGATTAAACATAAAGAAATTTAGCTATGTGAGTTTTAAGACCACTAAGATTTAAAAGTCATTCAGCTTATTCAAGTAACTAGTTTTAAAGTTGTTTGTGAATTAAATTATATATTTTGCTGTGTAGTGTCAATAATTTTGATTAAAACAACTTTATTATGCAAACTCTTGGATCATTAGTGACGGGTATACATTGAATTGGAATCAATTTAGATATGACACTGAAGATGAGATAACAGAAATTCTCCCCAGGAAGACAGTATTTGGAAGCCATGTACTCAAACTCTTACGTTATTTTTTTTTTAAGATTTTTTTTTAATCTGGGGGCTGAAGAGATGGTTTAGCAGTTAAGAACACTTGCTGTTAGACTAAGCACACACCTTTAATCCCAGCACCCAGGAGGCAGAGGCAGGCAGATCTCTGAGTCTAAGGCCAGCCTGGTTTACAGATGAGTTCCAGAACATCCAGGGCTAAACAGAGAAAACCTGTCTGGGGGGGGGGGGACACTTGGCTGCTCTTACAGAGGACTTGGGTTTGATTTCCAGAACCATCATGGCTGATAGTGTCCTGGCAGCCCTTGGGGACCTGGCCCAGTCACCCCTCTGTGTATGGCAAGCAGGTCCTAATTTGTACACAGGTGCAAAGGTTCCTTTAAGAGACAAGTTCCATCCACTCCCTCCCCTCCCCTCTTCTTCTCTTCTTCTTCTTCTTCTTCTTCTTCTTCTTCTTCTTCTTCTTCTTCTTCTCTCTCTCTCTCTCTCTCTCTCTCTCTCTCTCTCTCTCCCTCTCCCTCTCCCTCTCCCTCTCTGTGTCTCTCTCTTCCCTCCCCCACTACCCCCTCTATCAATAAACTCCACACTCAAGCTCTCTCTGCATGACATAGTTTGTCACCCACCGTTGTCCTCACCCAACCCGCCAAGATCCCAGTTCGCGCAGCATCTTAACAATGGCAGCTCACAACCATCTCTAACTCCAATTCTGGGGATCCAATGTCCTCTACTGACCTCTGTGGTCACTAGGTACACACATGGTGCACAGATACACATGAAAACAAAACACTTCTACACGTAAAATAAGTGTCTATGCACCACGTGTGTACCTCGTGCCCACGGCGACCAAAAGAGGGCGGCAGATCCCCTGGAGCTGGAGTTACAGGCGGCTGTGAGCCAACACTTGGGTGCTGAAAATTGAGCTCAGGTCCTCTGGAGAGCAGCCAGTGTTCTTTAACCATTAGCCGTGTCTCCAGCCCCCTGCTTACAAATCTATATCCGGAAGGACTGAAAGTGTGCACGCTTCTATTGATCAGGTCCCCTGTAGAATCTGTGAGCTGAGAGCCTCACAGATAGTTATGGGATGAAGTCGTAATTACTGGTGGGAACTGACGGTAAGAGCACACTCCTGTTAATCACCAGAGCAAGTGGGATGCAATCCTGCACTGTCACGTGCTTTCTGAAGCGAACTCTGCAGCTCAGAATGAATGCACTCCTCAGCCAGTGCCGCTAGAGGAAGGGGTAGCCATCCTCCCAGCTGACTGCGGGAAGGAATCTGTTCTCAAGGGCCACAGGAGAACAGGGTGGAGGCACTCAGGGAAGCCTGTCAGACTCCAAAGCAGGGGCCGGAGGGCGGGGCGGGTGTGGGTGTCTCCTAGTACACCCTGGCCCTTGGGCGGTAGGAAAAGCCCCAGAGTCACGCCAGCGCCCAGAGTCACGCCTGGGGCCAGGTGTTGGCTGCTGCACGCGGGAGCCTGGAGGCTTTTGCTAGCTCATTAACCCGAGAAGGTGGTGGCTGTTGGAACCGCTGCTAGAAAAGCTGCCAAGGCTTTCTGTTTGCTCTTTCTCTTGCAAACAGTCCTGTTCACCTGCAGGAAGAACCACAGCCTGATTGCCCGTGGGAATGCAGCCTGGCAGCTGCCTCTTCACTCTATGGTGTTTGTGCGGCTGTTAGAGAAGAACAGACATCAACCCACGGGGGTAATTTCATCCAGGTCACACAGTCTCCTGACAGAACAGGGTTTCTTCATTTCCGGTTCTGACAGTTTCCCAGTGACTTAAGAGGACCCAGGCTGTGCTCATATCTTAAAGAAACTTGTAGCCCTGTTTCAATCTCCTCTTTGTAAGAGCCTTTGTCCTGGAAAAATCAGAGTCTGCAGGCCAAGGATTGGGTGAGCTTGCCAATAAGAATATAAAAATGTTACATGAAGGTGATTAAATTCTGCGTTTCCCAGCATCCCCTGCTTCCTGAGACAGCCCCCATTCACAGCTATCAAACACAGCTCTATGTCACAGTAGGAATCTCCTGTTTAGTTTGGGGTTTTGGCTACATTTCATAATGCAAAAATTTATACAAAGTGAAGGAGCCTAAAAAGACCAAATCAGGTATCTACACACAAAGTCGGTATCCAGGCTATTTCTAACAGCAAACATTTAGAAATAATTGTCTGTTTAAAAAGAGTGGATGGGTAATTTGTAATATAGTATCTACAGCTGCAAAAAAGAAAAAGGAAATGATACAAGAACTTCCTTTTTATTTTTAGATTGAAGAATTGTTTGGAAAGTCAATAAACTATAAATAGAATATAGTGAATCAGTAATCTCCCTCCCTCCCTTCCTCCCTCCCTCCTTTCCTCCCTCCCTCCCTCCCTCCCTCCCTCCCTCCCTCCCTCCCTCCCTTTCTCCCTTCCCTCTGCTGATTCCTGGTCACCAAGGTCACCTTGCCATGGGCAACCAATGTGACCCAGTTTTCCTGTACCGTTTTAAAGCTGTCTCATGCACACACGAGCCATTCATACAGACTCATCCCCACTAAAAACTTACAGGCCCAGCACTCAGGAGGCAGAGGCAGGCAGATCTCCAGGAGTTTGGGAAAAGCCTGGTCTACAGAGTGAATTCTAGGCCAGCCAGGGGTACATGAGACCCTGCTGAGAGAAACGGAGAAAAAAAGAGAGAGAGAGGGGGGGGGAGAGAGAGAGAGAGAGAGCCATTGCTCAGTAATAGTTCTGTTCACAGACCGTCTGACATGTGTCAGGCACTGTTGGCCATTAGGAACTAACAGAGAACAAAATAGCTACATCTTTCCCTGTCCTGGAGTTGACTATTTCTGTGGGAAATAAACCAGAAAGTAAACGCCAGGGTGTGTGGTAGAGGCTATGGAGAAAGGCAGGCCGAGGGCAGAGGGCAGGGCGTCTGTGGCCCTTGCTTCCTGCTTTCTCAAGTGTGGGAAGGGAGCCACACTCCTGAGTATATGAAGGCTTGTTTAGTTGAAGACAGTTGCGGAGCTGTAAGTGGGCGCACTCGCTGCCTTCCCTCTGCTTAGCTAAAAAGACACAGACCCATGAAAACCCGCCCCTCCCTCCAGCGGAGGAAAAAGACAACTTTGGTTCCTGCTGGCCTGGAGACATCAGAGGAACCCCCACCATCCGCTCTGCTAGCAAGCCTGCCTCTGTCTTTTTGTTTGCTCTCTCTCAAGCTATTTGCCCTGGAAGCTCAAAATCTTTACTTTGTCTTTGTAACTGATCTAGAGCCTGTACTGCTCTTTGGTGAAGATGTATACAAGATGATGTTCAAAGCCGTTTGTCGGAACTGCTCCTCCTGTGGGTGTCTCCCGTGCACATATGAAATACATATCCACACATGTTAATAAACTTCTGGATCTTGTATTTCTCCTGTTAACCTATAGACTGTTAGGAAGCTGCTCCAGTTAAGATTCTGTGAGCTGTATATAGTTCTCCTCTCCCTCCTTCTCCCCTCCCCTTCTACCTTCTCCTATAGTCCCCATGCTACCAATTTACTCAGGAGATCTTGTCTTTTTCTACTTTCTGTGTAGATTAGATCCATGTATGTGTCTCTTAGGGTTCTCTGTGTTGTCTAGGTTCTCTGGGATTGTGGTTTGTACCACATAAAACAAAGACTGGTTTTCTTTGTTTTATGTCTAAAAGCCACTTATGAGTGAGTACATATGATATTTGTCTTTCTAGGTCTGGGTTACAACATTCAATATGATGTTTTCTAAATCCATTCATTTGCCTGCAGATTTCAAAATGTCATCATCTTTTTCTGCTGTGTAGGACTCCATTGTGCAAATGTACCACATTTTCCTTATCCATTCTTTAGTCGAGGGACATTTAGGTTGTTTTTAGGTTCTAGCTATGACAAACAAAGCTGCAATGAACACAGTTGAGCACATGTCCTTGGCACGATTAAGCATCCTTTGGATATATACCCAAAAGTGGTATTACTGGGTCTTGAGGAAGATTATTTCCTCATTTTCTGAGAAATCGCCACACTGACATCCAAAGGGGCTGTACCAGCTTGCATTCCCACCAGCAATGAAGGAGTGTTTCCTTTTCCCCACAACCTCTCCAGCATAAGTTGTCATCAGTGTTTTTGATCTTGGCCATTCTTACAGGTGTAAGATGGAATCTCAGAGTTATTTTGATTTGCATTTCTCTGATGACTAAGGATGTCGAACATTTCCTTAAATGTCTTTCAGCCATTTTAGATTCCTCTGTTGAGAGTTCTCTGTTTAGGTCTGTACTCCATTTTTTATTGGATTATTTGTTCTTTTGGTTGTTCCCGCTGATGTCACTGCCTTGGGCCTGCTCTGGCAGAGGTCCCTGGCCCAGGCCTGCTCCCTCAGGGGTGGCTCCCCAGTACCTGCTCCCTTGAAGGTCATTGTCTCAGGCCTGTTCCAGTGGAGATCACTGGCCCAAGCCTGCTCCTGTGGTTTGCTACCTTGGGCCTGCTCTGGCCTGCTCCCTTGGAGGTCCCTGACTCACATCCAGTCCCACAGAGGTCTCTGACTGGGGCCTGCCCCCCCACCCACCCCCACCCACCCCCACCCACCCCCGCTCCTGTGGAGGTCAGTGTCTCTAGTGGAAGTCTCTGGCTCAGGCCTGCTCCTGCTCCCATGGAGCTTGCTGCCTTGGGCCTGCTCTTCTTCCATAGACTTGCCTATCCTGACACCACATGAATGTAGCATCCAATGTACAATATTTGTGCCTAGCCCTCTTACGTTGCATGTTTTCAAGGTATATCCACACTGTAGCATGTCTCAGTACCCCATTCCTATTTAGTGCTAAATTGCTTTCCACTGAGCTTACGTGTTAGTTATTCATTATTGGGATTTTGGTTATTTCCACCATCAATAATATCTGATTATTAATTTTAGTTTTATTACATTTAATGACTTTGTGTGAGGTATGGGGCACAAGTGTCACACATGAGGAAGTAGAGGAAGTTCGTTAAGTTCAAGACAAGCCTGGAATACATGATGTGGGGGCCCACAGCAGTGGGTCCACTCCACTTTGACTGAAGGTCAGAGAGCTTAAGGCTACTCTTGCTCTTTCAAAGTTATTGACAAGAAAACTAACTTAAAAAGTGGCTACAAACAAGATATCAAAACCTAGGGTGTGGTTATTTGGTATTTTGGACATTAAGATGGACCACAGAGGTAGATCAGCTCCACTTTGACCAAAGGTCAGAGAATTCAAGCCTATTCCTGTTCCTTCATTTTTAAAACAGGAGGTTTGGCATAGGAAGTGACTACCTACTTGGTCAGGATAAGGTGTAGTTGCTGCATTTCCTGCCTAACACATCAGAATGCTTAACTCAGGAAATTGTGGTGTGGTGTCTCGAATACTGAAGCAGGTAATTGCTCTGGTTGTTCTTTGTGCCTTCTTCCCCCCTTTTTGGATTGGGTGTATAAGCATATGGAAAATAAACACAGGGGTATTCAGTATTCAGCATACAATGGATGGCGAGCCCTCCTGGTTCTAGCCTATGTGTCTGTTTTTCTTTTGTATCTCTGTTCCTCCTATCTAATTTTTCTAATCCACATGCCCCTGGAATGTGCAAACCCTATTGAGGCTGGACCCTGAGAGATGACACCCCAAAGTGTGGCTATGACAACATGAGACCCTGTCTCAAATTTTATTTATTGTTAAAGGCAGGAAAAGGAAATTAGTCAGGAGCCTAAAAGTTATTACATGTTAACTCTAACTTACAATTGGTCCTTTTGTTGGTGTCTTAAGTTAGGGGTTCTATTGCTGTGATGAGACACCATGACTATGGCAACTCTTAAAAATGAAAGCATTTAATTGGGGCTGGTTTACAGCTAAGAGGTTTAGTTCATTGTCATCATGGCAGGAAGCAGGGTGGCACACAGGCAGACATGGCGCTGGAGGAACCGAGAGTTCTCCATCGGGATCAACAGGCAGCAGGAAGAGACAGTGAGCCCCTGAACCCAACCTGAGCAACTGAAACTCAAAGCCCACACCCCCAGTGACACACTTCTCCCACAGGGCCACACCTACTCCAGCCAGGTCACACCTCCTAGTAGAGCCACTCCCTGTGAGCCTATGGAGGCCAATTTCATTCAAAATGCCACAGTCAGACTGCTTGATAGTCCCCCTAACTGGGGCAAGTCGTGTCTCAAAGTAGTTTTAACTTACAGTCCCCATGACTAGTAAGGCATGCTGAACCTTTTTGGAAACTTACTTGCAATTGGTATGATAAGACACTTTTAAATGTGTCGTGTCAATCAAACAAAACATTTAACTAGATATGGAGAGCCTAAAATAAGTTTACCCAAAAAACCACACGCCATTACCAAAACATAGCTATGTGGACGAGGAACCCTGCCTAAGGGGACACTGACATCCCTGAAACATGCAGGCACAGTTTGTCCTGAGGATTTCTGAGTGAGTGTCCAGAGCAGGAGGTACGGGGAATGCCCACAGAGTCACTCTTTCTGTGTCCCAGAAAACCCCCAACAGTGCGTGCAGGGTGTTCAAGATGAGGGTGACCACACCCTTATTGGACCTCCCAGTGGGCTGTTAGGGTTCCTTCCAACCCAGTAGGAGGCTTCCTGTAAAACTGCTTCCTGTCTGAAGACCTTAGTGGCACACAGGTACCCAGGATAGGCTAGCAGGAGCATTTATCTCTTTTCTTAAGTCTGAGGGCCCTTCAGTAGGACAATTACAACATCCACTGAATCTCTTAGCTTCTCTCTAGTTGCACCCCAAATCTGCCAAGCTTTGTTCTGTTGTTTCATTCACAAATAACCGAACAGTTCCAGAAACAGGTAAGAAATCTTACTTATCCTAGATAGGGGTGCCCAGGGCCAAAGACACTTCTCTCTGAACAGTTCTAGGTTTGTTTCCTCACAGGGCAGGGCTGGAGGG
Source organism: Alexandromys fortis (assembly GCF_014885135.2). Classification (NCBI taxonomy): domain Eukaryota; kingdom Metazoa; phylum Chordata; class Mammalia; order Rodentia; family Cricetidae; genus Alexandromys; species Alexandromys fortis. The sequence continues at coordinate 22,966,245 of NW_026067920.1, forward strand.
GGGTGTACATGCTCTCATTATAGGTTCTCTCATGATAAGAGAATTCTCAGGGGTGAGGGTCCTACCTCCTTCCTCACTTGACCATGGGCAAATCTGTCACAGCACTAGTAGGTGTGTTTTTATCACTTTAATGAGATTCTAATTAGCCCAACGTTTATGACTTACGAACGTATGAACGCGGCATCTGACCAGACCAAGCCCCCTCGTCATGACTGAGAGTGTATGACAACTTGATGGCAGAGACCTGAGAGCAGGGGCTATGGGCATATGGCTTTAGCAAACAAGTGACTGACATCTGATGAAGGGACAACAGGCAGCCAGTCATTTCTGGCTTAAGCTAATGACAAAGCCAACGACCTCAAGCACAGACTAATAAACTAGCAGATGAAATAATGTATTAAACAACACTTATCATTCTGCTGCTAAATCAGATGCAGAGACTGGAATCGTCTGTAGTTATTTCACACATCATTCTACCCTTTCCACGCCCCCCCAAAAAAAGTCAAACAGGGGCTTGCCTCTATCCTCAAAACAGAGAGCCACAGCTGTCCTTGAAGGCTTACTGGCCTAAAAGACCAGACACTTGGTTTTCAGGGCTGGCTTATTTCTTTTACTTTTTCTCAAAAAGGAAGTTGGCGCAGGTGTCCCATGGCACTGAGGCAGGAAGGCAGACTTCTGGTCTCAGAGCAGCATAGGCGGTCTCTCCTACGGACCAGAACTACGGGCAGTCAGAGAACTCAAAGTCTACTTGGGTCGGCAGAAACTGTCATTGAATGAGGACTTAGGGCCTGACACACATAACAGCTGGAGCCATGAGACTTAGATTTTTGTAAAAAGAAAAAAAAATGGTTTCTCATGTGGCTGACTGATGAGGCAAGAACTGTAACCACAGATCTTCTCACAACTGGTCCATGGTGGGATGTTTATAAAGAGAAAGGAGAATTTTGCTAGTTGATTACATGATGTGCCCCTTCATAGATCCCATGCTTCTTGAGTTGAGGGTGGGAGTTATGTTCTGCCCAAGTGTTGGGAACTTGTGACATCATTGATAAGGTATTGCTAAAATTCCTTTTCTGCCTCCCTAAGATCCTGACAACAAATCAAGGTATTTGTTTTGTTCACAAATGTTTTTACTTAGCTTGTTGTTTCTACTTAGCATACCGGCTTTCTTTCTCTTTCTTTCTTTCTTTCTTCCTTTCTTTCTTTCTTCCTTTCTCTTTCTCTCTTTTCTTTTTTTCTTTCTCTCTCTTTTTTTTTTTTTTTTTTTTTTAAGCTATCTCAGGCCGTATGTGGGAATTTAAGCCCACATCAGAATGCCAAATGTAACAAGTACACCAGGCTTTTTCTTCAGGTCCACCAACAAGCTCCCAAATCATGACACAGAGACTTATTAGTTATGAATGCTCAGCCTTAGTTTAGGCTCCTTTCTCTGCTTCTCAGAGGGCTGTACTGGAAAGTCTTTATCCAGCAGAGATAATGGCTTCCTCATAACCACATAAATAGAGCTCCTCTCCAGTCTCCCCCACCTATATACTCTGCCCCCCCCCCAGGCCATGGGCAATAGGGCAGAACTGCGTACAGCAGGTGATATGGAGGGGCTAGATGCTCAGGTGACCCTCCTGCAGTTAGAGGATGTCAACAATCAGCACTGCACACGGGCATAGCTGACCCAAAGATGGCAGTTGTTTGGAGTAACAAACAGACTATTGTTTGGGCCATCAGCCAGCTCCCAATCATGATACTGGGACTACACCAGTGTTGAAATTAGGAGCGGCAGGGCTGCGTCCCCGGCACCCGGCCACCCACATGGCTAGCTTATGCCCGAAATAATTACACGGAAACTGTATTCTATCAAACACTGCTTGGCCCATTATCTGTAGCCTCTTATTGGCTAGCTCTTACATATTGTTCTAACCCATTTCTAATATTCTGTGTAGCCCACGAGCTGGCTTACCAGGGAGGATCTTAACCTGTGTCTGTCTGGAGCGGGAGAATCATGGCGACTCTCTCAGCTTCTTTCTCCCAGAATTCTCTTCTGTATACTCCGCCTACCTAATTTTCTATCCAATAAAATGGGCCAAGGCAGTTTCTTTATTAATAAGAAACCACTCCCACATCACACCAGAGGGAAATGCCTGGGTCAGATACCAGCCAGCTAGATGGAGGAGGACATACAGAAGGAGAGAAAGATAAAAATCCCCAAGACAAAATGTAGATGAAAAGAAACAGGTCAAGTTGTAAGAGCTAGCAAGAAACAAGCCTAAACTAAGGCCAAGCACTCATAACTAATAAGTTTCTGTGTCATGATTTGGGAGCTTGGTGGCCCCAAGAAAAAGCCTGGTATATTTGGTACATTTGGCATTTTGACATGGGGCTTGAATTTCCACATAGAGCCTCAGATAGCTGAAAAAAAGAAAGGGAAGGGAAAGAAAAGAAAAGAAAAGAAAAGAAAAGAAAAGAAAAGAAAAGAAAAGAAAAGAAGAGAAGAGAAAGAAAAAAAGAGAATAAAGAAAGGAAGGAAGGAAGGAAGAAAGGAAGGAAGAAAAACCTATACACTCAGTACAAACAGCAAGCTAAATAAAAACACGGGCATCACCAGCATCCCAGAGCTGGGGCAACTGAAACCAGTCCCCAGCTAAAAATTGTGGCTCTTGGCCAGGCTCACAGACTGAGCTTATCTTTCACAGACTGAGAGCAGAGTGGAGCCAGCCCTGGTGCAGAGCTGCTTAGCAGTTTAAAGTTTGGCTCATGTGGTCAAAAAAGGATAGAGATATGCTGTATAGAAAGATTCAAGTGAGAAAACCCTCTAAACAGGTTACAGCGTGTTTAAAAACATACGTAGGCTTAAGAAAGAAAAGAAAGGGGTATAGTTGTTGAAAAAGTAAATAGTTTATAAATAATAATGTCTTTTGTTGCAGAGTAATGCTATTGTACACTGTGAAGATTTGTCCCTATGATTGGTTTAATAAACAAGCTGACTGGCCAATAGCTAAACAGAATAAAGATAGGTGGGAAAGTCAAACTCAGAATGCTGGAAAGAAGGGCAAAGTGAGGAGTCACCAGCCAGACACAGGAAGCAGGGAATGAATGTGTCATGCTAATAAAGGTACCACCACGTGGCAGAGTATAAAAAAGGAATCTGGGTTAATTTAAATATAAGAGTATATAATTTCTTTTTGTTAAAGTTAATACTCTTCCTTTTTCTTTAGACAATACCTGATGATTGTTCTTATTGTACATAATTTTACTGTGTTGGAGTTAAAATGATGTGGGAACTCCTTCAGCCAATTGCCTTTAAGATACCAGTCCACTTGGGGGCATGATCTCATGTACTTATATGTGCAGACTAAAAGTAGCCCCTTTTCTGCTGGATTCGGCTCCAGTTCCCAGCACACACAGAGGACGGCAGATTGCTACCTTTACTGTGAGTTTATTCCCAAATAAATAAATCTTTGCTATACTCTATTCCAGGCTATTATGGAACTCTTTGTTACTACTACAATTTGGTGCCCACAATGGCCTGACTTGTGAGCTATTATTTATAGACAATTTACATTGGTATAGATTCTTGTATATTGTTACAAATTCAAATTTTATTTGTAATATTGAATATGCTCCTATTTCTGTTTACAATATTTGTGCACCTATGCAAAGTTATTTTGTCATATTGTATACATGCATGTTTCTACCTCAGTTTAAGATATTTTATATATTGATGCAATTTTAGGATATATTTATCATATTGCACTATACATTTCTACCTCTGCTCAAGATACTTATACATATTGTTTACATTTTGAGGCCATTGTCCTCATTTGCTGTACAGATGTTTAAAGATTATTTAATTTTTTAATATGAAGCCTTAGTTTTAAGCTATATAGGTATTAAGAATTAAAGGTCAATAGTCACCCATGTTTGTCATACTTAAGACTAGTCAGGTTCTTTAGATGCATAGAGATTGTATTCTGCGTAGACATGTAATGTTTAACTACTTCAAAGAACTGTAGAATGTGACATTTAAATACCTAAGGGTTCTGTTGATGTGAGATATGATTGCTCCTGGCAGCACTGAACTATTCCTAAGAGAATGTTGGGCACCAAAGACACTCAAATTGGAGCTTGTTTTCTTCTTGGCAAAACTGGCCTCTGGGCAAAGAACTTCCTCTGCCTCTGCTACTGACAAAATGCACAGTGTCCAGACTGGACAAGCAAGATACAAGTAAAAATGATTGCCAAACCTTGCCAAGACAGGACAGCTTTTGAAATTGTCCTGCCTCCTCTGAAAATGGTCTGTCAGTTACTCTAGGCCTTAGCTTAAGTTGGTTGCCCTAACGTTGCAAATGAGACTTTGGGTGATTGCCCAAGTAGCCAGTTGCCTCTGTCATTTGTTGTACCTTTTGAAAGTTGCTTGATTGTACTTCCTCTTTAATTTCCTGGTCCATAGTATATCATTATAGAATATAACAATTTTTTGTATGACTTGGTTTACCAAAATAGCTATAGCTTAACAATATTAGCAAAAACAAGGAGGTTACATTCTTGAATAAGTCTTTGTTAGCCTGACTAGGCTTTAGGTAAGGCCCCTTAGGTCACTGTTTTGCTTCATCATAAGATACGAATACTCAGTCTCTAGTGTTTAATTTTGCTGCTCATGGCTGTGGCCCTCATTTTTAGCCTTTTATTTATCTATTTATTGGGATCACATATTAATAAAGACATTATAATAAAATATCTTATAAATATAAAATGCCCCATAGCCTTATAAATTTATGTTTTTAAAAGCTGTCTCTTAAAAAAAGTTCTTTTTTTAAATTTAATTTTCCTATAAAACTCCAAAATTTCCTTTTAAAGAAGTTCAAAATCTTTTAACTGTGTGTTCCTGCAATATTAAAATAAAGTACCTTTATTTTAATTTAAGAGTGAAGACACAGGACACAACCATAATTTGAAGATGGCAAAACCAAGTTCCAGCAGTGCAGACAATTCAATGGTCCTAAAATCAGGACCACCCGAGTGACTCTTATGGTACAAATTTGGCTGCCAGCAAGGCACCCATTCTTGTGGATGAATGCATGGGAGTGCAGTCTTAATACCTCATTAAACAAGCGTTGTTCTTTAATTCCATCCTTTATCAAGTTTGCTTTCAAGACAGGACAGGAGTTATCATACAAAAATCCATTCCAATTTAAAATTATCTTTGTTTCCTTAGTTTCCTATCAGTTGTCTCCTTGGTTTCCTATACCATGTGGTTGCCCTTAACCATGATGTCAGTGAAGCCACAGAACATCCATCCTTTCCACCCCTAGAGAAGATGACTGCCAGATGTATGGCTGCCCAAAGATGGTGGTGAAGTCATATGACACCCACCCTTTCCAACCCTAGCAAAGATGGCGCCAGTCACATGGCTGCCTAGACATGGTGGCAAACCATGTGTTGTTCATATCACAAAATAGACTCATGCCACAAAGTTCCTTTAAGATAAATGCACAGACTCTTAACTATCAACCCCGTGTTAAGAGTTTTAAATTAACTTTTTGTTACAGATGCCACAAATGTTACCCATATCCAATAAATACCTAAGCCAATAATCCCTTTAACCGTTCTGCTTTTTGTTTTTCTCCCTGTCCGTTTTTTACTTTGGATACAGAGACTTTAAAAGCTTGCATCTTAATAGGGGCGAGCCACAACCCAATTTTAGAGCTAGCTTTTTTAATACAGTAGCATAGCATAAAACAACCTTAATATTATACCCAAATGACATTTGAATCCCTATTACATTAGGTCCAGTAGCCAGAAATTTCAGAGATAAATCCTGAGCCTGGGAGGCTGACTGCAGAAGAAACAGCGCAGTAGCAAGTTCACACACTCAAAAGAAAGTCAGAAACAAAAGTGCAGGGACACAGTGCATTCATACATTACAAAACAGACAGGCAAAACCTTCCTTCCCTCCTCTGGTCCTGTACTTTCAGGGAAGAGCTGCCCTGTAGCTGCCATAGAGGAGGTTATAGGGAGTGACGCCAGAGCTAAAACTACAATCTCACATGTACGTTGATGCTGCAGCTGCACCAGCGCAGCAGGCCACCTGCAGGCTTCTACATGAGCTGGGGTCTTCCTTCAAAGCTGTCCAATGACCCAAGCATTCTATGTAGTCACCCCAAGTCGCAACACACAAATACGGATCAGACACAAGACAAGACACAAAGCAAAACTAACCACAGAGACAAAGACAGTAACAGTTGGCATCACACAGAGGTTTTGCCAGTCTGACCAGAGAATTCGGCATGTAGGAGGCTATTCTAGTTGTCTCCTTGCCCAAGCCCTGTACGCCCTGATGTCCCTACACTGAGTCCCTCCAAACTCTAGGTCTAACCTTCAGTGTCCCGGGCTTTGTTGTGAAGCCTAGTTGTTGAAACCATGCTGACAGGAGCCAAGGCACTGGGCCTCTCTGAGGTTTCGTTTTTTGCTTTTGGGTTTGGATTTTTTTTTTTTTGACACAGCCCCCAGTGTCACCAGGCTATCCTCAGAGTTCCAAGGCAGGGGGCTCTGGCTGAACTCTCAACTAACCAGAAATAACTAGTTGGCCATGGGATGCCTCTTTTTGCCCTGAGCCGTTGTGCACAGACCTCATCAGGTTCTCCCCATTCCCAGATAGGCACTCCATAACCAGAATTCAGAAACCAGGCAAAAGTGTCATAGGAAGTTAGCTTTAAAAAGGTTTCTATGACTTACCCAAAAGAGGCCTCCAAAAAAAAAATGCTTGCTATCTCCCTTCTTGAGTATGGCAGTTTCTCAATGGATGGGGGAAGGGTCTCTGGAGGTGAGGTAAAGAGAATAGCTCCAGAATTTGGGGAATGGCCTTTCTTATCTTGTCAAATTTCCTCTACAAAATCCCTCCAACCCCCAAAAGGAACTTCACTTCGGCTGTTTGTCTCATTCTCCTTATCAGGGGCAACATCATCACTCTTCCCAAACCCATCCTTGGTCTTGTCTAACCCTGCTGGCCAGGCCAAGCACTATTACAGCTCCTTGCTGGCAGGTATGCAAATGCCATCTTCCTCCACCTCTCTAAAGTGCCAACAACAAACCAAAGCACAGTGCCACTGAAGCTCCCCCTAGGAACGCAGTGAGTTTATTGAGGCGAAGAGTTTCTTACAGATGTGTGGATACTGCCTCCTCCCCCAAGGCAAGACTGAACTTTATAGTCTCTACCAAGCAGGAATGATGGCTTTCCCACAGCCACATTAATAGAGTCCCCTCCCCTAGTCTTCCTTTCCCCAAGGCCACAATCAATTAGGGCAGATTTGCATACAGCAGGTGATATGGAATGGGCAGATACTCAGCGGAGAGTGCTGTGACCCTCCCTGCCCCTCTGTGATAGGATGCCGACAGCCAATAATCACAGATGGGCTGATCATTGAACTCCTCACGATGGCTGGTATTGGGCTCAGATAGTCCTTTAGAACACGGGGCGTTGAACTGTCCCCCACAGGCTCATGTATTTTAAATAGTTTGTCTCCAGCTGATGGTGCTGCTTTGGATTTGTGGCCTCGCTGGCAGATGCAAGACCAGTGAGACATGGTCAAGACTGTCACTGTTCAACCCTGTTCTGGTCTGAGCTTTCTGGTTGTTGGTCTGAATGGATGTGAGGTCAGCTGAGGACAGGAGCATCTCCTGCTGCCATGATCACCTTTCCAACCATGAAACTCTGAGCCTAACGGTCTGCCCAGGCTAAGTCTTTCCTGTCAAGTATTTTGTTATGACAAGAAAAGTAACAGCACAGTGGGCAACCTGTTTCCTTATTCTCACGTCTTCAAAAGCCAGTTCCAAATGATGACCAAAAATAGCTGTCGAGAGCGAGGGCAGATGGCTAGGAAAAGGGGCTAAGCTAGGTAATAAAGGTGGCAAGCTTCCAAGATGGCAACACCTTCCTCACCCTCCTGACCCTAGACAAAAGACTGACAGCTTAAAACAACAATCTTGTAGGGTCTCTTTCTCCTGAGCCTGGATCAGGGTATGTAGCTTAGTTAGGGTTAGAGACACTATGACTATGACAACTCTTATAATGTAAACCATTTAATTGGGCTGGCTTACAGTTTCAGAGGTTTAGCCCATCATCATCATGGTGAAACATGGCGGCATGCAGACAGACACGGTGCTGGAGAAGGAGCTGAGAGTTCTAAGACTTGATCCAAAGGCAGCAGAAGGAGTCTGTAACACTGGGTATAGCTTAGCATAGGAGGCCTCAAAGCCGGCCTCTACAATGACACACTTCCTCCAACAAGGCCACACCTACTCCAACAAAGCCACACCTCCTAAGAGTGCCACTCCCTCTGGGAGGCCATTTTCTTTCAAACCACACAACACGTTATGCACAACTGTGGACCAATTAACCACCCTATCACTCTTCAAACTGACCCACCCTCTATTAGGAGATGGAAAATCTAAGGAAAGGCTGAATTTTTTGACTTCCTGAGTCAAATAATTCCTCATTCCCAATAAATGCCTTTCTTCAATTATTGATTCTGTCTTTCCTAGAAGGGAGAAGGGTTTGAGACTTCTCCACTGCTACCTATTGCTGCCTTTTAATTCTTTTCTGTTTGTTTGTTTGTTTTCCAAGACAGGGTTTCTCCATATAGTCCTGGCTGTCCTGGAACTCACTCTCTAGACCAGGCTTGCCTTGAACTCAGAGATCCACCTGCCTCTGCCTCCTAAGTGCTGGGAGTAAAGGTGTGTACCACCACTGCCCAGAACCTTTTAATTATTTAATTTGCAGAAAACAAACCTGATCAAGAGACCCCTGGGCTGAATCAACATTGAACTGGGCTGCAAAGAACAGAGGCAGGGACCTGAAGCAGGAATGGTCTTCAAAGGCCAGCGCCTACTAAGGTCTTCCTCCTGCCAGCGCCTTCGAAATAGTGCCAGAAGCTTTGGCCTGAGTGTCCAAAACATGAGCCTATGGGAGCCATTTCAGACTCTCTCTGTCTTCAAGTGAAAATAATCCTTAATCTTCAGGCCCATGAGATGGCCCAGCAGTATAAGCAAGCCCACATTAGATCCATGGAGCCTACAGTGGAAGGACAGACTCCCACAAGTGTCCTCTGACCTCCATGGGTGCACTGCGACATCACCCCCATGAGCCCTACACACAGTAATAGATAAAATTAAATTTAAAAGTTCCTTAATCCAAAGTGAATGATTTGGGGCAGCACGCTCTGTTTCTTTTCATCCATATATACCCCCCTGCGTTTTCTCTTTCCACCCTACTTAAATGGTCAGGGAAGGTTACAAATGCCCTACCCATCTTTCTATTAGATTATGACCGTGATGCCTCTGTTCCCTCTGTAATTTGTTTTTTGTGACCTAATTACTAAAAAGTCAATTAGTTTTGAAAATATCCTATAAATACATGAAATTAATAAGCAGCTCTTTAAAATGATGTTACTTGAGTTAACCTATGTCTCTGGCCTAAAGGAAATGTAAGACAATCCTGTTTATTGATGTTCTTCTACTTCCAGATTTTGTTATTAACATGTTGTTATATGATTGTGGATAAAATTTAGTAAGATGGCACGTTGCTGCTGTCATTGAAGAACACTTGTTTCCATGTTTGCTTTTTGCTCGGTATTCACCCAAGTCTAGTGCTAATAACATAATCTCGGTATTCACCCAAGTCTAGTGCTAATAACATAATCTCGGTATTCACCCAAGTCTAGTGCTAATAACATAATCTTCGCTAAACTTAGTAAAAACACAACATAATCTCATTGTCTTAGTGAGGGTTCCATTGTTGTGATGAAACACCATGACCAAAGCAACTTGGGGAGGAAATGGCTTTTTGGCTCGTGTTCTGTTCCCAGTGGTCATCAATAAGGGAAGTCAAAGTACAGGAACTCAAAGAGGCCAGGAACCAGGAGTCAGGAGCAGAGGCCACAGAGGATGCTGCTTCCTGGTTTGCTCCTCGTGGGTTGTTCAGTCTGTTTTCTTATAAAGCACAGGGCCATGCTTACAAAATACAATCCCCAAGGCAAAGGTGTATGAGGCGGACCTTTGGAAGGTGATGTTACCTGAGTTTGTTAGGATGGAAGCCCAAGCCAGGCTGACCCATTCACCCTCAGTAGGCTAACTATAGGCTAATTAGTAACAGAGAGATTCACTCAGTGTGACCATGGGAGAAAGAGGAACTAGAGGTTCAGGGACTATATTAGTTATTTTTCTATTGTTGTGACCTAAATCTTTCCTTAAGCGGAAAGGTTTCTTTTAGTTCACAGTTCGAGGATACAGACCACGATGGTGAAGCTAGACGCAGCTGGCATGCGGCATCCACAGTTAGGAGGCAGGGAGTGGCGAGCTTAGCAATGTTCTCTTTCTGCTTTTTATTCAGCCCACGGGATGATGATGCCCACAACCGAGTGGGTCTTCTCACCCCAGCTAACACAGTCAAGACAGTCCCTCACAGGCATGCCCAGGGTCCTGTCTCCTGGCTGATTCTACATCCTACGAATTTCACAATCAATATTTAACCATCACAGCCTCCAAGTCCATCTTCACGGTGCTAAAGGTTTAAACAGAGAGCAGAGGGGTGTGTAACTAAGTAGTCCTGGCTGAAGGGCGGTCCTGCCTTCCCCGGCCCTTTCTTTAGTTCCAGTCTGTCCTGCAACACAACAAGTCAGAACTATGTGGAACTTCTTCTTGAGAGACAGGCTCCCCCTGTGGCTTACGCCAGGGCCTTAGACTTTTTTTCTCAGGATTTGGGGTCCACTGTTTCAATAGTCTGACAGTCAGAGGAGGATGATAAGAACCTGGCTTTAGGACAGCTTCACTCCCACTGGGACAGCTGTGATGATGATGGAGCTGCAGGGGGTGGGATTAGTGTTATAGTAAAGGGGTCTCATCAAGTAGCTTTGCCACTTCTAACACATGAGAACTCAGCAAGAGGGCTCCATCCATGAACCAGGAAAGAGTCTCCCACCACACACTGGTTCTGCCCGAACCTTGATCTTACACTGTCCAGCCTCCATAACTGTAAGAAACAGACTTATTTATAACCCACTCAGTTTATGATGCTTTGCGTTTTTCAGCCTGAACAAAACGAGAACATGTAAGCCAAGTCTCTTCTTCCCCCATCCCAGGGCAGGGCCCACCTTCCCAGCTAGCTGCACCGCTGCCTTCAGAGAAGGCATCCAACGCCAAGGCCAAACACTACGAAGACATAAGCAGTGCGTGGGACCTCTTATCTTGGGTAAGGCGCATCATGTACCCAGCAATGGTCTGTCCAGCTCCAACCGTCCCCTAGGCAGATGCACTTTGCACCCTGCAAACAAAACTGACTGGCTGAGAAACAGGAGACATGATAAATGTAAAACACAGCGTCTGCTCTACGCTCTACCGCACCACGCCTGTAGCACCTGCCGGTGCCACTACAGGTCAGTACACGAGCTGAGAACTGGGCTGGAGACTTAAAAGCACACGCACACAGACAGACAGAGAGACAGAGACACAGACACGGGTCATCCTTGATAGAAGAATGCCAAGTTTATTGTGCTCCAGGGAAACTTATATAGGGATCCTTGGCCACGCCCAGCTCTCGCGATTTTTCAGCTGCAAGTCTCATCAGAACCCACTCCTCTGCCATCAAGGTCTCATGCTCAGAGCAGCTGCTGGTACAGGTGTTTTGCTCAGTTCACTCCAGCAGGCAAAGGGTCTGAGGCAGCTAAAGAAAGTCAAGGGGCCAGGGGTCTGCAGCTCCCAACAGATAAAGACAGGCATGTTCTCCCCTTTGGCCACCAGACTTTGAACAGTGGGTCTCAAAGAAATGAAGATTTCCACAGGACTCTCATGCTGAAAGAGGGAACAGGCTGAAGGCTGGGGCCAGGCAGAGAAAGAATCTCTCTCTCTTCTCTCTCTCTCTCTCTCTCTCTCTCTCTCTCTCTCTCTCTCTCTCGCTAAAATTCCTCCCTGTGGTGACATGTAAGCCTGTCTACCCCTTCAACAAAAGTCCCAATACAAAGCAAAGTTCTGTGGGGAACCAATGAGTTCGTTGGGTTTCTTTATGGAGCACGGGTGTGGGTGTACCTTCCACTGTGGTCTGAAGCTGTAAAGCCTGAGTCAGGCAGGAGTGTGCCTCCCCTAGTATTCCCCAGCCGCACTCCAGTTCTCCCCAAGGCCACAAGCACTAGAGGCAGATTTCAGGCAATGAGTGGTAGAAAAGGACTGGACACTCAGCTAAGAGTCCTCTGACCCTCTCCGCCCTTTTGAGAGGAGGCATAAGCAGTCAGCAGCCCAGCTGGGATGATACTTTGGCAGAGAATTGAAGCTGAACTCCCCCCAGGTGTTGGCTGCGTGGCAGGGAGGACAGCCGCTCATAACACTGGGAAAGGGATTTCACAGTTCCAGCTTATCAGACCTTGCGGGAGAGGTTGGAGCCAAGCCAGTGATGGGTCGGTGATGAGTGGGACCACACGTCGGCCAGGACTGCTCAGTGGTACATACTTCTTGCCTTCTAATTAAACCTAAACCTCATGTTAGACCCGAAACGTGAGACAGCAGAATCCTTCTTGAGTCTCCTCCCCAAGGTGGCCACAATGGATAAATCTCCCTTCTCAGAGTTGCACTTTTATTTGCGTCTTTAGTTGATTTATTGGGGACAAGTGGTCAAGCCTAGCTTGCTAGGGCTGTCAGGGGCCAGGCTTATAACCTAAACCTTATGGTAACACAAGGACCTTTCCACCTCCGCCAAGCCACCTGGGCTGGGAAAAGGGTGGAGACAACTATTCCAACATAGGGGAGAATGCTAAGAATTTATGAACCTATTAATCCAGCAAACACAAGAAGAGCTGGAGGTTGACACCTGGTCTCCTTTTTCCCTTCCTGCCTACATGGCGGGCCAAGCTGCTCTGCCACTGGTACTTTGTTTTCCCCAGAGAGCAGGGTGCAGAATGGTGTCCTTCCACACTCCCAGGCTCTTTGCCTAAGCTACAAATTAAATGAACACAAAACAGATTGACAAGGGAAACCCTGTATTTCATTACGTGTGTATGCACAGGGGTCTCACCAAATATGGGACTCACAGAAGGGTTGACTGACATTTATACAGCCTCCTGAGCCAACAGTAACAAATAAGATCAAAGCTTGTTGTCCCGGGGAATGGCAATGACCCAAACTAGGGGAAGAGGGGCGGAAATGCGTCATGTATAAAGGTTGTCTTGTTATCGCTGGCAATAAAAGGTATCTCTGAGCAGACCTCAGAATGGGTCTTGTCTGGGCTGGTGTCAAATTCGGGTCACCTCTCCTGTTGTCCCACTTAATCTCCCTTGGTGGGTAAGAGTCCCAGGAGAGGTTTACAACGGTGTTCCTTGTGGTGGCTCCCTCTTTAGGCGGATCAGAGCAGCTCACACAAAGCCCCTGCCCTCAATCCCATCTCTTAAGTGCCCCCAGTTCAAGGGAATCAGCAGAGCAGCCCGGCTCATTTGCGAATGGCATTTCCCAAAGTCCTTCACCCACCGCAGAGAGGCAGTCCGTACTTCCACTTGGGGATTGCATAAGGATTAAGTAGGATAACGAAGGCTTTCCAACCTGCTTTTCAGGCATTAAGGCATTACACAAATACTCTTCTCAGGCCCATAGGAAAGAGACAGGGTGTTTTCCAGGAGCCAACAGGGGCAGCAGCCATGGAATGGGGAGGAACATCAGTGGGCACAGGGAAGGGAAAGGGAAAATGGCAAAACCGGTGCCTGTACTTGTCTCTGCTCTCAGCCGAGTCCCTCGTCCTAAGAAAAACAGCAACAAAAAGAGCAACGCAGAAGTTAAAAGACTTTTTAAAAAGAAGAATTAAGTCAGGCATGGTGGTATACACTTGTATCTCCAGCTCTAGGGGATGCAGAGATGGGGGAGACAGGATTCTTGGGACTCATTGGCCAGCCAGCCCAGCCCGTTTGACAAGTTTCAGGCCAGTAGGAGGCTCTACATCAACGCCAACAGCAAACACAGATGACATCTGAGGAAGAACACCTGAGGTTGGGTTTCTGGCCTCCACCCAGAATCAGGAGGCCATCCTCGCACAGCAAGTGCTCTTCACTGAGCTGCCCCCCAGCTTAGAGCCAGCCTTTCCTCCCAGGCTTTAACAGTACTGGAGACTGCCTTCTATATAACCGAGAGAAATCTGTTTGACCTTCGACACTGGAGGCTGGAAGTGCACAGAAGCCCAAGGTGAAAGGCCGTATCTAGTCAGGACATTCCTTCTAAACCACGGCATGGCAAAGACACCACGTAGCAAGAGTGTCAGAGAGAGAGAGAGAGAGAGAGAGAGAGAGAGAGAGAGAGAGAGAGAGAGAGCAGCAGCCAGGGGGACTGAATCAGAAGTGCCATGGCCTTTATACCCACGCTCATTCATTCCTTTATCTGGGGATTGAGTTTCTAACATAAGCTTTCTGGGAGACACAGGTAATATCTGGGGAAGGCTGAGACCTCTGACCTCAAAGCAGGCTACTTTCTTTGAATATTTGAAGAGTGAACAGGGGCTTGAGAGATGCCTAAGCAGTTAAGAGCGCTGGCTGCTCTTCCAGAGGAACCAGGTTCGGTTCCCAGCACTCACATAACAGCTCACAACCATACATGACTCTAGGTCCCTGAGATCAAATACCTTCTCTGGCCTCCGAGGGCACCAAGCACACACATGATGCACAGATATGCATGCAGAAAAACACTCATACAAATAAGATGATGATAAAATAAATTTCAAAAAGAAAATTATGAAGATGTAAACCCTGTAACTTTAATTTCTTAATTTAATTTAATTTAATTCATTTTCTTGGAGACAGAGTCTCTCTTTTATGTATCCCTGGCTGCTCTGGAACTTGCTATATAAATCAGGGTGACCTTAAACTCACAAAGGTCTGACTTTTGTTGTTGCTGTTGTTGTTGTTGTTGCTGTGTGATCTGTATATGTGAGAGCAGGCAGGCCATGGTGCACATGTGGAGGTCAGAGGACAACTTTTAGGAGTCCACGCCTTCCGCCATGAATTTCAGGGTGAACCTCCAGTCCCCAGGCGTTCACAAGTGCTTCTACGTACTGGGCTATGTCACTGGTCCTGACCTATAGCTTTAAGCAAGACTCACCTAGCTATGATCCTAACTGACACTGGCCACAGTCACCACTGCCATCTCCTTCAAGCCCACAACCAGCAGAACAATAGCCCTGACCCCAAATGCCTAAATCCCAATTGAGAATCTGGGAATGTGTTACAATACAGCCAGGGGGAATTAAGGTTGCCTGAGAATTAAGGCTGCTAACCAACTGACCTTAAAATAGGAGATTATCCTGGATTATCCTGTAATCACCAGAGTCCTTAAGTGAAGAACAGGAAGGGGGAGAGGGTGGCCGAGGGCTAAGGTGTGAAGTGGACCAGATCAACCAAGGCTTGTGGTGTCCAGAACCAAACATACATGAACCTCCTGATGGACGCAGCCCTGCCGGCACCTTGACTTTAGCCCTGTGAGATTCTGCCCCCCGAGGCTAGATGGTGTGCTACATCCCAGAGCTCCAGGGAGTGGGCTGATGGGAGCATTGGGGGAATAAAGAAAAGACAGACACACTGACACATGTGTACAAAAAAGCTGGAATTGTGTGGATTGGCTCCATGGTAGAGGAACTTGAAGCCCCCGCACCACCCCCTCCCAACTCAGAGTGTTATTTATATACAGTTGAAGGGGAAGGCAGGTTATCGCATGCAGCCAAATCAAAGAGGCAGCTGTCTACAGTTGAACAGGGAGGCCAGTTCAGCTCATCTCCATAGGAGCAGTCTCTGTAGAGAAATTATCCCATGCAGCCAAATCAAAGAGGCAGCTGTCTACAGTTGAACAGGGAGGCCAGTTCAGCTCATCTCCATAGGAGCAGTCTCTGTAGAGAAATTATCCCATGCAGCCAAATCAAAGAGGCAGCTGTCTACAGTTGAACAGGGAGGCCAGTTCAGCTCATCTCCATAGGAGCAGTCTCTGTAGAGAAGTCATCTTAGGCCGGGTGATGGTGGCGCACGTCTTTAATCCCAGCACTCAGGAGGCAGAGGCAGGCGGATCTCTGTGAGTTTGAGACCAGCCTGGTCTACAGAGCTAGTGCCAGGACAGGCTCCAAAGCCACAGAGAAACCCTGTCTCCACAAACCAAAAAAAAAAAAAAAAAAAAAAAAGTCATCTTCGGACCGAAAATATCCAGGAGAGAGAGCTACGGTGAACGTTTCCTGTACATGCTACCAACGTTTGGACTTGGACTAGGAGGGAAGACTTTATCACTTCTCATGGGTTTAAGTCTCTGGGTGTTCCTGACATGACTGTGCCCACGTCACCAGCCATATTCGCTCAGGGGTCCTCTGCTTCCCCACGTAACGCATCAGTGCTGCTTTAAGCTGTGGGATTTGGGGAGGTTTGTGACGGCAGCAACAGAAAGCAGGTGACATTGTGTAAGACGTGACATGGGGTGGGGAGCCAGGAGACTAAAGCCAGTATAGTCTCCAGTTCACACTGTGTTCCTGTCCTTCTGGTTTTCAGTCTCCGTGACCCTAATCTAGGAACAAGGACTAGTCCTCACTCTCTCTGCTCCCACAGACCGAGACACCAAGTCAGGCTTAGAAAGGGTGGTGCAGCCACAAGAGTTCCCAACCAGGGCGAGCTGCCACTGGAAGCTGTGCAGGCCATGGGCATGGGTTTCTGTGTCCATCTGCACTGATCTTTCTGATTGGTTTGGCCTCTTGGGGAGGCTCGAGTCTTGGACCCTTGATGTTCAGTAGTGCTAGGCTTGCCCAGAGCAGAAAACAGGGATGAGGGTTGACTGAGCTGGGAAATCGAGGAAAGAAAGGCCTGAGTTAAGCAAGGTGTGGACATGGAAAACTCTGGGCACAGCTTCCTCCGACTTCCTGTCTAGAAAGGGAGCAGCCCGAGAGTGGCACCTTGCTGGCTTCTGAGTACGACACAGCTGCCTTTGGATGCCTGCCTCAACTCAGTGATCACACTTCCTGCCTGAGGCTCTTTCGTGCTCCACTGAATTTAAAACAGACATAGATCCATAGGAAACAACATTTACCAATACTAGCATCCAGGTAGCCTCCACCTGTAGTACCGATCCTCCCTAGACCCAGCAGTGGTCATGCCTCGCCTGAGGGAGGCACATGTTCTAGACATGTCATAAGGTCATGCTACAACTAAGCCCTAGAGGCCGTCTGTGCATTCATATTTGTGTGTTGTGAAATATTATTTTAACTAGGCAACAATGCGTTACATTTGTTTAAGCTGCAGAATATTACTTTATGTGAGGGTGTGTTAAGTTTGGTTATGCTACATTTGTTTAATGATGTAAAGATGTGTTGCATTTGTTTCCCCTTGCCTGCCTAAGGCACCTGATTGGTCTAATAAAAAGCTGAATGGCCAATAGCTAATCAGAAGAGGGATAGACGGGACTGGCGGAAAGAGAGAGTAAATAGGAGAAAAATCCAGGCTTGAGAAAAACAAGAGGAAAGAACAAAAGAGAAAGAGAAGGACATGCCTGGGGCCAGAAGTCAGGCAGCCACCAGTCAGACTCAAGATACAGTGAAAGTAGGAAAGAAAGAAAGAAAGAAAGAAAGAAAGAAAGAAAGAAAGAAAGAAAGGGAGGGAGAGAGGGAGGGAGGGAGGGAGGGAGGGAGGGAAAGAAAGAAAGAAAGAAAGGGAGGGAGAGAGGGAGGGAGGGAGGGAGGGAGGGAGGGAGGGAGGGAGGGAGGGAGGGAGGGAGGGAGGGAGGGAGGAAGGAAGAAAAGAAGGAAAAGAAAGATGAAAATCCCCTAGGCAAAACATAGCTGAAGAGAAACAGGTTTTAAAAGAGCTAGCAAGAAACAAGCCTAGGCTAAGGCCGAGCATTCGAAATTAGTAAGCCATCTCCGCAGCATGATTTGGGAACTGGCTGGTGACCTAGAGAAGCCTGGTCCACTTGTCCAGCTACAAAGCCCTGTGTGCTATGTGCATGTGCTGTGAGCAGGAGCTAGGAAAGAGGAAGGAATCTTGGTTTTAAGGTAACGAAATTATTTTTCCTTCAGGATAACGCAGCCTATCCTGGGTTGAAGGACAGACGGCCATTCTTAGTTCTCATCTTGAAATCTGGAATGAACTAAAATCCAAAAATAGAGGGCACGCCTGCGGGGATTTTTGCTTTGTTTGAAGTGGGAAGACCTACTTCTAATCTAGATCTTTGAGGTAGGAAGCCACACATTTAATCCAGATCTTTTGAGTGGAAAAGACACACCTTTAATCTGGGTCTTGAGGCAGAAAGACACGCCTTTTATCTGCTCTCACCTGCTTGCCCTCCCTTGCCTTGCTAGCAAGCCCATTCCTCCACTGGCGTTAGAGCCTAGCTCTTCAGGATTCCAGGGTATATTGAAGGCCAGCTGAGACATCTGGCCTTGTGGACTAAGCAGCTACTGGATTCTTTCCATTTTCATTCACAGTCAGCCATTGGACTAGCTGGGCCATAGCCTGTAAGCCATTCTGATAAATCCCCTTCCATGTATATAGGTTCTGTTACTCTAGAGAACCCCAGCCAATACTTCCCTAACTGGGCTCTCCTGTGCGCTCTGAGTATTGTCCCAGTGGGTGATCACTCCCCAGCTGATGGGGGAGAGTCTTCTGTTTTGTGTTAATTTCATTGATTAAATAAAGAGACTGCCTTGGCCCTTTAATAGAACATAAAATTAGGTAGGTGGAGTAAACAGAACAGAATGCTGGGAGAAAGAAGCTGAGTCAAGGAGTCGCCATGATTCTCCCACTCCAGACAGACACAGGTTAAGATCTTTCCTGGTAAGCCACCACGTGGGCTACACAGATTATCAGAAATGGGTTAGATCAATATGTAAGAGCTAGCCAATAAGAGGCTGGAACTAATGGGCCAAGCAGTGTTTAAAAGAATACAGTTTCTGTGTAATTATTCCAGGTAAAGCTAGCCGGGTGGCGGGATGCAGCCCTGCCACTCCTATTACAACACCCAGCATTTAGTGATGAGCTCAAGGGGGAAAACTAAAAAGAGTACCCATTAGGTAGATGACCACGGATGAGGCTCCTTAACTTTGAAGGAGACTTGCCTTTTTCATTCTACAACTCTGGCCTCAAAGGAGAATTCTAGGGAGGTGTGTCAGTCACTTCAGTCATAATGATTGCTTTCTCATAGGCTCAAAGTAGCCCCCCCACACACAAAAGTTATTACATTTTTGAGGGTGAGCATGTGTGTGGGCGTGCATGCCTGAGGAGGTCAGAGGATAATCACGGCTCTCCCCTTTCACCATGTGGATCCCAGGGATTGAACTCAGATTGTTAGGCTTGGTGGCAGGCACCTTCACCCACTGAGTCATCTTGCCAGCCCACTCGCCTCTCTTGATATAGTCAATATCCAGGAAAAAGTTTTAAAAGCACATTTTAGAGGTAATGTTTGAGATACTAAGTAAAGAGAATCGCCAATCATAAGAAGTCAAATGGTGCAGTAGGAAAAAAAACATAGCTTCAATGGGACAGACAGACCTCTTGCATTCAGAGTTCAATATAGCTACTTGCTCTTTTGGGAATGGTGGCTCACATCAGTAACACCAGGACTTGGGAAGTCGGGGCAGGAGAATCCCTGTGGGCTCACGGTCAGCAGGAGCGACATCAGTGTAAGACCTTGTCTCAAAATTTTTTAAAAAGTGTAGAAAGAAAGAATAAAAGATTCACCCTATTTGCCCTGGTAATCTTGGACACACTGCAAACTGCTAAAATCTCAGATTCCTTACTTCCAACAGCGGCCTTACAAACGTGTCCGCCACTCTGCCATGGCCTTGGCTCCAGTGTGCATTCCTTTTGGCTCCTTCCTCCCTTAAACTGGGCTGCAGATAGCCCAATGGGATGCAACAGAGGTAAGTCCCAGTTGTGAGAACACTTAGTGCAGGGGGCTGGGTGTCTTCCAGATGCTGAGCTGGCCTCCTCTTGTTCCAGCTTCCATAGCTGCGCCATGAAAAATGAGCAGAGATACCCCTCAGATGTCCAGTACAGCTGCACTGCGGGCCCAGTACTGAACTCACAGCCTCCACTGCTGAGCTACCTCTAAGCACTATGATGCCTGTTTTAAGCCACCAAACTTTGAGGGTGACTCGTTACATAGCAACAGATAACCAGAATGTCATCAGGAAAATGGGAATTATCATAGTTACATGGTTGTGTAAGAATAGGGAAAAATGTGTATAAAATACTTTTGCACCTGTTAGTTGTAATAAGAACAGAATTGTTAAGTTGGGAGCATAGGCCCCTGCCCCTTGCATCTATCCCAGCCCCCAGGCCTGGTCTGGACTCCAAATCCCAGCAGGCCGGGTCCTGACCCCTCCCTGGGGGTGGGGTCAGGACCACTCCCCAGGGTATTTAAGTGATACCCCCCAAAAGAGGACCGTGTGGTCTCCCTTTCTTCCTCCTTGGGGTTGTGTTTCCTGGTTCCCATCCGAGAGCACAGATCTCCCATTAAACCTGGATATTTCTTAATTTGGCTTGTTTTGATTTGGCTTGATTGGGAATTTTTTGCGTCGGTAGGGAGCTACTATTAAGAAATATTACTCGAAAAAAAAAAAAAAAGAAAAGAAATATTACTCGAGACCAGCCTGGTCTACAGAGCTAGTTCCAGGACAGGCTCCAAAGCCACAGAGGAAACTCTGTCTCGAAAAACCAAAAAAAAAAAAATATTACCAACAAGAATGTCTGTGTAAATGTACCAAAAACTGAGTGATTTTTTGAAAATTACTTTATTGTTTATTTACTTAGTGTGCATGCACACACAGGAAGTGTCACCCACACGCATAGGTGGCAAAGGATGACTTGGGGGCTTCGGTTCCCTCCTTCCATTACGTGGACCCCAACCACCTAATACAAACCATCAGACTTGGTAGCAAGTGCCTTTAGCCTCTGAGCATTTCGCTGGTCCTGAAGCAATTTTTATAATGGAGAAATCACTGCCCTTCACAGTGTGGTCATGCTTGTAAAGGATCCAGATTCAGCAGGGCTAGGAGCAGGTCCGGCTGGACAAAAACAGGTCTTCGAAGGTCACAGCAGGGCAGAGGAGCTGCGGGGCAGGACACCCGAGAGCTCTGTCTCAGGCTTCCATCCATCAATAAAGGGAGGAGAAAATGACCACGAGAAAAGAGGGATGATATTTACCCTGCTGTATTCTCTGCAAAATGTGACTGCTTAAGTGTCAGTTTGGTTCTCTGGGTAAAAAAAAAAAAAAAAAAAAAAAAAAGTCCTTATATGCTAATTGAATGTTGTGCTTCCGTATAAAGGAAAAGCAGGAATAAGATTCTGAATAGATTCTGAAATGGCTCAAGTTCACCAACACCTGCCAGCCTCCCAAGCGCTGAGTCCAGATAAGGTTTGAATCCTCAAATGTCAAGGACACTGTTCACTTGGAAGTTCACCATTAAAATTCAGACCTTTTTTTGCAGAGCTAAAAGTAACACTTAATTATGCTCTAAGCTCGAGGTGTTGGACGAGCTTCAG
>NW_026067920.1:22988009-23027763 GCF_014885135.2 Alexandromys fortis
ACCTCTAGGTTCTAGTTCCCCCTTCTGAGGTTCGGACCAGTGTTCCCGCCCCCCAACACGGCCTTGTTGAGGTACAACAAGGTCTCAGCCCGAAGAGAGAGAGTCGGTGATGGCTGTGCAACCCTGGGAAGCTTGAGTCCTAGGATACACAGGGAAGAAAAGAACTGACTCCTGGAAGTTGTCTCTGACCTCCAAATGCCCACTGTGTCATGTGCATGCATGCGCACACACACACACACACACACACACACACACACACACAAACAACTAAAATAATTTTCAGAGTAAGCCTTTTCTCGTCATATGTAATTATGCCAGGCATTTTATTACAGTGACAGAACGCGGGCCAGCATGCCACCTCTCTCGTGCTCTCAAGTACCCTTTCCTTGAATTCACAACCTTTAAAGCTCTCCTCAGCTGATGTGGGAAGGTCATAAGTCAATCTGTTGATTTCATTGGTTAATAAAGAAACTACCTTGGCCCATTTGATAGGCCAGCCCTTAGGTGGGTGGAGTAGACAGAACAGAATGCTGGGAAGAAGAGAAATGAGGTCAGATGAGAAGAAGCTCCCACCCAAGATGGACATAGGCTAGAATATTCACGGTAAGACACCATTTCGTGGAGCTACACAGATTATTAGAGATGGGTTGATCGTGATGTGAGAGTTAGCCAGTGGGAGGCTGGAGCTGGTGGGCCAGGCAGTGTTTAAAAGAATACAGTTTGTGTGTTGTTATTTCGGGGCATAAGCTAGCCAGGCAGCTGGGAGCTGGGTAGCAGGAACGCAGCCCACTGCAGCTCTTACTACACTCAGCTACAGCATTTGAAAGGCTGAGGCAGGAGAATTATCATGAGTTTAAAGCCAGCCTGAACCACATAGTTTGAGACCAGACTAAGCTATATCGCAAGATGCTGTTTCGAAAAAAAAGAAAAGAAAAGAAAGAAGGAAAGAAAGAAAGAAAGAAAGAAAGAAAGAAAGAAAGAAAGAGAAAAGAAAATCCCTCTTCTTGGAAACTTTCCCCAGGGAGAATCTGTAGAGACAAAAGGCCAAAAATACAAGACGAATTCCCACATAAATTTTAACAACTCTGCCACGGCTACTTGAAGCTTGACTCCTAATGGCATACACTATCTTGGCATGACCATTTGGAAGCCTAACTCCTAAGCCTGCAGTGTAAACTTCACAACTTAACAGCATAGCGAGCACCCACCTATCTGTCCAGGTACGGACACCTCCACACATCTGCCCACCCTGAAATAGCCCGCACAATGAGACCAGATAACTTTTCCCTCAACTGCGGTTGCAGCTTCGCTCATTCTCAGCCACTCTTCCCGTTTCTGGGAATTTGCCGGCTGTTCTCCTTGCAGTCTGTTTGCTTTGAACGAAGAGAAGGCAGATGTATTATGGGAAAAAGAAAAAGAGCTCCCGAGGATTCTGTGCCAAGCACTTCACTAAACTGCTCTTTGTCTTGCCCCCAGACGCGTAAACTTATAGAAGGAAGGCTTTATTTGGGCTGACAGTTCCAGAGTTCTGAGTCCATCACCGTCGAGGTGGGGGGAGCGCGGCAGTGGGAGGGCACGGCAGCGGCAGCACAGCGGGCAGGCTCCGCAGCAGGCGGGTACCACAGCAGACACAGCTGAGAACTCGCATCTCCAACCTCACCCTCCATGGTACAGCCCTTGCCCTCTTTCACACATTAGGTGATTGCCACAGTCAAAAGAATTCCCCGAGATTCAGAAGGTCTTTAAACCTGGGACAAAGCACCAGACTGGGGAGTTACTGTTCATCTTGATGTGGAGGGCGGCTGAATGTTTTCAGGGTCTTGGTGTCAGTGAAATGGGGACCCGTCTGCTCGCTGCAGGAAGAACAAACCTCCTTAACTTCTGTATTCAGAGAGAGCCTTGTTAGATTACCGTTATGAAGCCAAACCTCGTTAGGTTACCATTTCAAGTCTAACCACGTTAGGTCACCATCATCAAGTCTAACCTCATTAGGTTACCCATCATCAAGTCTAACCTCATTAGGTAACCCATTATCAAGCCTAACCTAATTAGGTTTCTGTTATCAAGCCTAACCTAGTTAGGTTACCGTCATCAAGGCTCTCGGACTGTGTGGCCTCCAACCCTTGAAGTTCAGTGCTTATAAATGCAAAGCTTTATTTCTCAGTCACATCTCGGGCTGTTCATGAGTTGGCTTCGATTCTGTCCTGTGCTTTCCTCATTATAGGACTCAAGGACTGGGTTTGCAATTGGGGATTGAAAAGTTTCAGCACCCTGATAAGCCTCTCCACTGATGCAACAATCCCCAAATCAGACCAAATCAACCCGAAATAGAAAAAGCCAAAGATAATGGATACAATGCTCCCAGATGATTTTCAGCCCCACAGAGAGGAGATGGGAAAGAGAGACCAGAAAACCACATGTCTGTTTTCGGGGGGGGGGGCAATCTAAATACGCTGTGGAACTGATCGTGAACATCTCTGGGGGAGGGGTCATCATTTGGCAAGCTTCCTCAGATGCAGCAGGGTTTGGAGAGAGATGGAGGAAGGGGCTGTTCGGCTTCCACCTGAACAAGGACAATGTTATTGTTCACTCCATAACTATTATGTTTAAGGCCGGGGATGTGGTTTGTAGTAGAACACTTTCCAAGCACACATGAAGAACAGTTTTTATTCCAGAACTACACTTTTTCCCCCTTGGAACTTAAACTATAATATTTTAATTTAAAATCTTAGATTAGTTCAAAGAACTTGTATTAGGATCTCAAGAGGAACAGAACAAGTAGAATATCATAAAAGGTTTTGTTGGATTGGCTTACACAATATTGATGGGCTAGTTCTACAAGGACTGAGTGCGTGCTGGAAAGACAACCCAGTAGCTGCTCAGTCCAAGAAGCCGAACACAAAGTGTGTGTTGCATTCTTTTATGTTGCATTTGCTTAACCCTGTGAAGCTGTGACCCTTTGCCTGTCTAAAACACCTGATTGGTCTAATAAAGAGCTGAACAGCCAATAGCCAGGCAGAGAAAGGATATGTGGGGCTGGCAGTGAGGGAGGGTAAGTAGAAGAATGTAAGAGAGGAGGTTGAGGAGCAAGAGAAGAAGGAGGAGGACACCTGGGGCCAGCCACACAGCCACACAGCAAGCCACAGAGTAAATAGTAAAGAATGGTATACAGAAACAGAGAAAGATAAAAGTAGATGGGATGATTTAAGTTAAGTAAATCTGGCTAGAAAAGGCCGGGCATTCATAAATAAGAACAAGCCTCCATGTGTATTTATTTGGGAGCTAGGTAGCAGGCCCCCAAAGAGTCAAAAGAATAGAAAAAAAAACCTCAACAACAAAACACCTTAGAGTCCCACTACAACACTGATGACTTGGAAGCTCCCCTGAGAGTTGGTGATGCTGAGCCTGAAAGCACAGAGCCAAACATCTGTTGACCTTAGCAACCTCGATGGGCTCGTTTCCTGGGCAGAAATGTTTTCTTCCTCCTGTTTGCCTCCATCCCGCTCCCAGTCCGTTGGACAATGCCGCCCACATTCATGGTGTGTGTCCCCACAAGTTACCCACCAACACACTCAGAGGTACATTTTTACCAACCCTTAGTAGCTTTTAATCCAGTCAAGCTGACAATCAAAATCAAGGCATCCCAGAGCTCGTGGGCAAAGGGGAAGCATGGATTAGCAATCTGGGCAATTGATGGAAGAAAACTCTTAAACTACAGTACAGAATTCTAAGGAGATGAAGGAAGGAGCTGAGTGATGGAGGAGGGTCATATGTCTATTGGTTAATAAAGAAACTGCCTTGGCCTTTAATAGGACAGAAAATTAGGTAGGCGGAATAAACAGAACAGAATGCTGGGAGAAAGAAGCTGAGTCAGGCAGTCGCCATGGCTCTCCTCTCCAAGATGGACGCAGGTTAAGAATATTCCCGGTAAGCTACCACCTCGTGGTGCTACACAGATTGTTAGGGGTGGGTTAATCAAGATGTGAGAATTAGCCAGTATGAGGCTAGAGCTAATGGGCCAAGCAGTGTTTAAAAGAATACAGTTTCTGTGTAATTATTTTGGGTATAAAGCTAGCTAGTGGTCGGGAGCCCTCCCGGGCTGAGGGAAGCAGCCCGCCGTTCCATCTACAGCTGGGCATGGTGGCACAGAGCTGATATCTCTCCACCCTTGGAAAGTGGAGCAAGGGTTTAAGATCATTGCTAACTACATTGTAAATACAAAGCTAGCCTGGGTTTCATAAAATTCTGTCTCAAAAACTCAATACCCCCAAAATCCCAAATCAAGGTCCCTTTCATCTCTATGTTTGTCCTAGATGCTCCCTATTGTGATAAATACTATGGCCAAAGCAACTTGGGGAGTAAAGGGGAAATCAGGACAGGAACCTGAAAGCTAGACCTGAAGCGGAGACCACAGAGGGATGCTGCTTACTGGCTTGCTCTGTTTGCTTTCTTATACACCCCAGGACCACCTGTCCAGGTGTATAAACAAGAAAAGGCCCCACAGGCTTGCCTACAGATAAAAATATTTTCTCAGTTGAGGTTCCCCCTTCTCAGATGACTCCAGTTTATGTCAGTCTGGAAAAGAAAAAAAAAAAGAACCTAACCAACACACATATTTCAGTACACTTAATTCCTACTAGAGCCTATGATTGTTGTGGAATAATCTTTTTGTATGCTGTGAAGATGTGTTGCTCTTATTGGTTTAATAAAAGGCTCAATGGCCAATAGCTAGGCAGGGAGAGGTTAGGCAGGACATGTAGACAGGGAGAGAGCCCTGGAAGGAAGTACGGCAAACTTGCCAGGAGATGCAGGGAAAAGCAAGATGAACATGCCAAGCTGAGGAAAGGTACCGAGCCACATGGTAGAGCATAGACAAGAAATAAGGGTTAATTTAAGTTGTAAGAGTTAGTTAGTAACAAGTCTAAGCTATCAGCCAAGCATTTATAATTAATAATAAGTCTCTGTGTGGTTTTTTGGGAGCTGGCTGGTGGGACAGAAAGTTCTGAAAACATGTGATGATTTATCTATGATTATTCTCCAACTCAGCTCAAGAAACACTCCTAGAGAAGTCAGAATTTGACCTAAGACCACACAGCTGGGGCAAAACTGCCATTCAGTCCCAGGTAGGTGATCTACATGATCTGTGTTGTCGGTCACAGTTTCCGCCATTTTGTTTTGTTAGTTGTGAGACAGGGTCTGGCTATGTCGTCCAGCCTCATGTTGAGTTTGTGATCCCTCTGCTTCAGCCTCTCCCGTGCTGGAATTACAAGTGTGTCCCACCATTTAATGCCCTGCCATTGCTCCACGATGGAAGACCCGGATGCTGTCTGCACAGAACTCACCAGGAACCCCAAAGATATGAAAATTCAGGGATGGTCACATTCCTTACATAAAAGGGCATGGGAGGGTTAGCAAAACAGAGTGATGGTAGTGTGTCCCCCTTCATGCTGTAAGGTTGCTGGTTCTGAAGTGAGGGAAAGGAAGTTTTAACTGAGTATGGTGGTGCATACTGGAAAATATTATCAGAAGGCTGAGGTGGGGATGATCTTGATGACACCAGAGATACCAAGGTTCAATGGGAAACCTCTGGGACTGACGCTTTCTCATGGACAGGAACATGTGGAGAAAAAGAGAAACGCAGCCAGTGTGTCAGGAAACAGAGACACACTTCCGAAGGAGGAAACCAGCCGGAGTAAACAGCAGATGTCATGTGAGGCCGGGGCTTTCATGTCACATCTGGAGGCTTTGGGAGTCCTTTGCATAGTGCGGGCTTTTCTGCACATGCTCTGTCTGCTGCATGCGTTCATGTCTCATTACCATATTAAATCACTACCCAGGGAAGGTGGATTTTATGAGTTACAGGTCATTTTCAGACACTGTGGAGTGTCAACGGACAACAGTAGCTCTAGGCAGTTCTAGGTGTGTGTGTGAGATGTGTGTGTGTGTGTGTCTGTGTGTGCATGCATGTGTGTGCATGCATGTATGTGAGTGAGTGTGCATGTGTGCGTGCGTGCGTGCATGTATGTGGGTGTGTAGCAGTAGAAAATGGCTGGTCTTCCTGTTTGCCAACAGGTTTTTCTCACTTGATAATTTTAAAGCCTTTGTATAAACTCTCCCAGACCTCATTCTCTGTCCTTACATCCTATCTGAGGTCCAAGCCAGGCTGGGTGACAGAGTGAGACTCTGTCCCCACAAAATCTAAAGAGCAGAAACAACAAATTAATCATAAGTCATGGTAGTATACGTAATCTACAAAATTCCCTCACATGCTTTAATTATATCTAACACAAATCCATGTGCTGTAAAGTTTCTATACTTCATTACTAGGAAATGAGATCAAGTCTTGGAGGGATTCCTCAGTGGTTAAGAGCATTTGCTCTTGCAGAGGAGCTGGTTCAATGCCCGAGAGCCTCGTGGCCGCTCACAACCACCCAAAACTCCATTCCCAGGATACAAAAGATACACAAACAGACATGCAAGCAAAATACTCATACACATAAAATAAAATAGTTAAATCTAAGAAAAAAAGAATAAAGTCTTACATATTCAATTCAGACACAAATTTTAAAAAACAATTTGGGTCCACAGTTAGAATCCGTGAATATAAAATGTACAAACACGAAGGACTAATTGTTTATAATTTTGAAACAAATACACTATCATAAAAGGAAAAACATCCCCACAGCCCCAAAAGAGATGTACAAAAGAGGAGCGACTGCTGGCCAGGTGGCCAGGCTCTGTTAGAATTAGGCCCAGGGAAGCCCTGTGCCAGTATCCTCCACCAGCCTCCAACGGAGGTGCTGGCCTCTCCCGGCACGGTCCTCCAGCGCAGCCCTCTGTCAGAGAGAGCCTTGCTGAGCTTTCTCAGGCTCTTGGGTCTTACCATCTGGCAGGGCCCAGAGTTACAGGGAGGCTATTTCTGCAGCCAGGGAGACAGCCCAGCCCCTGTGTAAGTGGGTGCAAGGCTCCCTCCCATCTCCCTAATCTAGAGGTAGTGGCACTAACCTGGCTACAAGGCAATGGCCACCCCAGCCAATTGCCCTCTGGGTCTGTCCCTCTCCCACACCTGCCGGCTGAAAAAACCTTCCCACGCCTCTAATTAGCTCCACACAAACAGGGCTTTCCCCACATCAGACATGCCTGCTCAGTCACAGGGTGGGGTGGCAGGAAGGAAGAAGCCCCCTTCCATCCCCAAACCCTGTGATTACAGGGGCAGACTGCACCTGTAACCAAACCACACAGCAAAATTTCACCAGAGGTTGGTGGTTAAAAGGCAAAGAACATAGAGAGATTATTTTAATTTCCAATTT
This sequence comes from Alexandromys fortis, assembly GCF_014885135.2. NCBI lineage: Eukaryota > Metazoa > Chordata > Mammalia > Rodentia > Cricetidae > Alexandromys > Alexandromys fortis. The sequence continues at coordinate 22,995,320 of NW_026067920.1, forward strand.
GAGGTCCAAAATATGAGCTATGAAAGCTCTCTTATCCATACTCCAATCCACTCCTAACCTAAGGTGGCTTCTGGTCAACATGAATATTGATGGCTCTTTTCAGTTTGCAAATGCTTTAAAAATATACTATATATAATATATTTACATATAATGTATATTTACAAATAATATATATTTACATATATATGTCACACTCGGTCCTCTAACGAAACAAAACAAGACCCTGTGAGTAGCTGTACCTGTTGCATTTATTTTACAAATAAAGAACCTGGGACTCAAGAAAGACTCTGTGGCTTGTGTGCGATCACTAGACCTTGTGGTTCCCCAGGGCAGGACTAGGAAGGTGAGCCTTCTCATCAGGGTGCAGCCACTGCCCCAAAGCAGATGGGGGATACAGGAACTGGCTCTATGTGGCCCCACCAGCTGGTGGGAAAGCAGTGCTCTGAAAGGAAATGTCTCTGGAGGGGCCTCACTGCCCCCGGATCCACAGTGCAGGGCCAAAGGGACTGGGCCCCTAAAACAGCACAGTGCTTTTGATATAAGAAATGGTTTCACCGTTGTTTTTAATCAAGTAGTGATTGCTTATAGCAAAAGGAACTCTGGGAAAATACAGCTGCTTAACTAGTTGTCTATCACAGTAACAAATGTCTGCGACCACCAGCTCAGGACAGAACACTTGAGATTACAGTGTTCCACCATCATTTGTGGTAGGGTTGCTAGGTGAACCGCTGGGGAGTGCACACTGTGGTAAAACTGCTCCTTCAAGGCTAGGGAGCACACATGGCATCAAGAAGGGCCTGGAGTACCACTAGCCCCTTTAAGGGCATTTCCCCCTAAAGATGTGAAGACAGCCTCCCGTGCCCCCCTCCTAATGTTTCCACCACCTGTTGGGTGTGGTGGTGCATGCCTGCCCCCCCCCCACCTCAGGAGGATTGCAACTTCAAAGCCAGAGGGCTACGAAGTGAGACTGTATCTCAAACGGTTTCTACTGTCTCCATGCACTAGGCTGGAGAGGAAGCCTCTACCATGAAACCTTTGGGATATATTCAAGCAAACTGTAGCCACACTCAAATAGAAAGTAGCAAGAAGAATCACGCCACCCATAAAATCAGCCATCCATCATGCCCTAGTAGGGAATCTGCTGCCAACAGGACTTTCCTGATGGCACAGCAGGAGGCTGTTCCCTGGCACAGGAAGCCATTCTAAAGAGAGACACAGGGTCCTTCCCTGGTAATCAGGCTACCAGGACAATGGGCCCCAGGAATGGAGTGTCCCATAAGTCTTGTCTCCTGGGAAGATTTCACATAGTTCTGACACCTTATTGAACCACCATGCTGGAGAGACCAAGATCAGAGACAGACATGGATCAATGATGGGCAGGAGCCCGCCTTAACTAGTACTGCCTCATGTCAGGACCCCGGAAGACAGACTGGGTGTGTGTGTGGGGGGGGGATTATCACTGAATATCTTTATTTATTCCTCTTTCTAGTGTAGCTACATTGAATAAATTCCTTCTCTGATTTTCACTCTCCCTGTCTCTCTCACTGGCTTGTTGAGGACAAATGCCCAGTCCTAGTATGTTAGGGCTGCCAAATCTATGCTCTGACCCTAACAGCTTCTACCCCTCCCTCTGCTGTGAGTGTGCTACAGCAGAACTGTAGGCGGGTAAGTGTGCCTGTCTACAACATCAGAATTTTACTGGCTAACCGCAAATTCAATATGGTGGTTTCAGAGGCAACAGCTTCCCCAGCATTCCCAGTTTCCTCGACAGACCTGGCTCAGGCAAACACAGGTTCTTTTATTGTGTCATTAATTACTAAAATGTACTCTCACATCACACCTCACGTGTGTGCACACATGTGTGCATGTGTTACAGAATAGCCACAGAAGGGTTAAAAAGGGACAGAGAGGGCCAAAGCTGGGAACCAGACCTCAGTCTCTGTGAGATGAGAGTATGACCCAGACGGAGACATGTTGACCAAGTTTTCTGTCCTGCCCAGTCCTTGTTCTGCCTGGTTCCCACAGTCGTTAAGTCCCAAAGAAATCACACAGAGGTCTACATTAACTATAAACTGATTTGCCCATTAGCTCAGGCTTCTTATTTACTCTTACAACTTATATTAGCCCATTATTCTTGTCTATGTTAGCCACATGGCTCGGTACCTTTTTGGGAGGGGCAGGTCACATCTTTCTTCTTCTGTGTCTGGGTCATGACTGCAGCAGAATGGACTTTCCTCTTCCCAGAATTCTGTTCTCATTGACCTGCCTCTACTTCCTGTCTGGTTGTCCTGACTATACTTTCTGCCTGGTTACTGGCCAATCAGTGTTTATTTAAAATATAATTGACAGAATAGAGACGATGGTCCCACACCAGAAATGCTGCAGTGGACCCCAGCTGCTGGCTGTAGAGTCAGGCTGAAGGTCAGGGCTGAGCTATAGAGGCAAAGAGAAGCAGATGGACAGTGAGACCAGACAGACAAACAAGAAGATGGACAGGTAGCATTCCGCACAGACAGACCAGTCCACATCAACAGCAGGGAAGGGACAGAGCTGAAGCCTCAAGGACATCCAAGAGCTGTCTGCTGTTATATTTAATGTCTATACCAGGTGGTCAGACGACAGATCTGTGTGAGTCACAGCTGAGTGCTATGCGCCCATCTCTTCCAGGTGTGGGAGTCGCAACCTTTCCTTGACCCAATGTATCTGATAAGCTCTAGGACCTGGCTTTCCTGATATGATTTTAATAAGGCCAAGTGTGCCCCCAGTCCCCATCACCCCGATAAATGTATAAATAATGTACTGCATGGGTGGTACCAAATAGATGGTACCATTCACATGTCCACCCAGTTACAGAATCATCCTCCATCCTCAAAACGGAATCAAAAAAAAAAATTCTGGTTAAATGGAGTCCCTCAGGGCATGGCACAGCCTGAAAGCCCACAGTTTTCCATAGCGTGGAGGGACTTAAAGCAAGGGACAGTCTGGTCTCCAGAGATTCAGAAGTCCCTTCCTTTCTGTTTCCACGAGGCTGTAAGCACATGTGGAGGTCAGGGAAAGCTTTTCTGAGTCAGGTGCCTTCCACCTTACAGGGTCGCTCTTGTGCCTGGTAGTGCTATACTCCAGGCAAGCTGGCCTGCAAGCGTATAGGCCATGGTCCCATTTCTGCCTCCCATCTCGGGGTAGGAGTGCTGGGATTACAGATGCACGCCAGAAATGCACCCCACAGTCCCCAGCTCTGTGCGTGGCTTCCAGGGGAAACTCGTGCTGCCAGGCCTGTGTGGCTGTTGCCGTTACTTGCTGAGCCACCTCCCTGGCCGCTGTAGCTCATTTCTCATGAACAGAACACAGCGAAGCTAGCCTAGCATGCCTTTGGTCCAAACCCTCAGGAGGCCGAAGCAGACAGACAGATGTCTGTGAGATAGAGGCCAACCTGGTCTACATGGCCAGTTCCAGGCCAGCCAGGGCTACATAGTGAGATATTGACTCAGGAACAAAATAACAAAAAGAAAAACCGAACAAAACCAATAAAAGATAATGGGATATCACTTTTATGATTAAGTTATAATACATTGTGGATTTTGTCTTATTACATAATACTTCTACAATCCCCATTCCCCACCACACCCACACGCTCACACACGCACACACATGCACACACACACACACACACACACACACACACACAACGTTGCTTCTTGAAGACAGGGTCTTACTGTGCAGTCCTAGCTGACCTAGAATTCCCTATATAGACTAGGCCCTCCCTGCCATAAAATTTCTCCCTGGGTTTCCATCTCTGAGCACCAGGATTACAGGCACCCATGACCAACTTAACAGACACTCTTTCCTGCTAGTTTTAATGAGGCGAACTGTCGCATGAAAAGGTCTGTGTGGCAAGGAGCTGAGGGTGGCATCTAGCCATCTCTAAAACTGGCAATGAGGCCTTCAGTTTAATACTGCATCAGTATTTCCTGTTGAGACAGCAATGTCTTAGCAAGAACCTGTAGGTGTGAGAGGGGTCTTTCAGGGGAGGGGGACATAAAAACTTGGGTCCAGCCAGGCTGAAGTTCCACGTGTGACGGTGTGGGAATGGCCAGAGGGCTGTTAGCCTGGAAGTGAAAAGGCGGAAGATAAGCCAGCGTGGTGACTGAGGAGACGTCGTCCTTACCTCTGTTTAAAGGGGTCAAGGCTGTGGAAGGATCACTGGGAGTGTGAAAGCAACCTAGTCTACTGTTAAACTCACGGGGCAAGAACGGCATGAACCTGGCCTTCAGTCTAATTCTGACAAGTCTAGCTGGTTTGGAACCTTTGTCAGAGACCACATGACTCTCCACTGAAGTAACTGTTTAACCCTTCTTCTCAGGAGTGTGCTTACAGACTCAACTTCCTGCAGCCATTCCCACAGCACCAGACTCAAGGGGGAGTAGGAAGGGGATGGAGCCGAGACACGTGTCCCAAAGGACCGAGGTTCTAGTATTCTCTGTCAGAGTTACAGAAATATGACCAAGCAGTCCCACGGTTGGGGACTCTCCCAGGATCGTGCAGGGAGCTCATGTAAATGAGGGGCTCTGGGGCCCACGTTTCACTAACTTCACGTCCTGAGAAACTAAGGCACACAAGTTCCTAATTTTCCCCCACGGTAAGCTTCAAGCAATACAGCTAATTCACAGTTTCTGTGGTCAGAAGTCTAGGCCCCCGTGTAGGAGCCCCTCTGCAGTGAGGGGGGTCAGCGCAGGGTCTCTCTCTGTCTTGTCTAAAGCCTAAGGAAGAAGGAGCGTCTTAGCTCCCTGGTATGGTTGCTGGCAGAATCCAATTCTTTAAGGACTGTTAGATTGAAGTTAAGTAAAAACAAAAAAACCCAAAAACTAAACAAAAAAAACTAGCAGTATGCTGTGGGTACCTCCTTCCCTGCACGTCTGTCTGCCTGTCTTTTTCTTTCTCAGTCTTGGGGTGTGAACAAGAGTACGTGTGTGTATGCGTGTGTACAAGAGCTCTTGTTCTCTCAGGCAGCAGTGAAGGGACCCTCTCCTTCCATGTCCTTTACCTCCATGGTCACTGTGGCCAGCACTGCTCTGCTTTCTCAAGGCAGTTTAGCCAAGCACAGCGTGACATCATGCACATTGTATCAGAACGAGTCTTGACGTACGTCCTGAGAAAATGGCATTAACACCGGGCCAGGCGTCTGAGAGTGCCCGAGGTTCAGTCCCTGAGAGCAGAGCCCCATCTGCCTGAATTCTCCCACCCAACCCTGGAGATAGCAGAAAGCAAGGAAGACATAGAGGCCGCCACTTAGAGACTCCCCTTCCCCTCCTCCAGCAGAGCTCCTGACAACTCTCAAGCCCAGAATCTTCAAACTGAATCTCCACACTTAGACAGCACATGCGTGCACGAATGCACACACAAATGTATTTCTTCTAAGGGGACAAACTTGGGAGAAATTTGGCTCTGAGAAAGCGTGGACGTTTGTGAGGATTATTACAGGAAACAATCTAACTCAGACATTTCCTGCTTGATACGGCAGTGCTGGTCACACTGGAGGGTGGCCTTCCAGGGACACAGAAGAGCCCCAGCCAACAACCATCAGAGCTTTGTGAGAGGTGGGTGTTGATGCTCCGCCAGCCCTGCACTAGGAATGGCCTGCCCAGCGCCGAGAGCCACAGACGAACAAGAACACAGGAGGCCACGGTGCCGAAGTGACGTCTTGCAAGTTATTTATTAATGGCAGTCAGAGCTTTAACCATAAAACCCAAACTAGTAGCTAAGAGCAGGATGCCTGCCATGTGTGTTCCTGCAGGATGTCCTTTAAAGTGTAAGTATTGCTTGTGAATGTTTAACCTGAGTCAGGAGAAACAAGGTGAACTGCATGCAGCAGGGGGAGAGAGAGGGAGAGAAGGGGGGCGGGGCTTGGACAACTGCCTAAGCTGGAACTGTGGCAGTTACTAGCCAGGAGCCCTGGGGCGACTAAGATTCTGTAGATTAGGTCGGACCTGGCAGGAGAAAGACAGATGAAGAAAACATTATGGCACCGTACAGACCGAGAAAAGTCACCTTGGCATAGTCTTTACTGCTTCATATAGATCTCCTGATTTCATTGTGACTTTTATTTTTATTTATGTGTATGTGTGTGTGTTTGCTTGTCTGGGTGTGCATCTGTGTGCTCAGGTACCCTCTGAGTTCAGAGGAGGGTGCTGGAGCCCCTGGAACTGGAGTTACAGGAAGCTGTGAGCTGCCCCTACTGGGTGCTGGGAAGCAAACCTGAGTCCTCTGCAAGAGCAACACAGTCTTTATAGGCACGAAAAGGGCCTTTTCTTCTTTCTTTCTTTCTTTCTTTCTTTCTTTCTTTCTTTCTTTCTCTCTCTCTTTCTTTCTTGTTTTTATTGAGCTATACATTTTTCTCTACTCCCCCTTCCTTCCCTCCCCCTTCTACCTTTTCCTGTGATTCCCATGCTCCCAATTCACTCAGGAGATCTTGTCCTTTTCACTTTCCTATGTAGATCCATGTATGTCTCTCTTAGGGTCCTCTTTGTTGTCTAGGTTCTCTGNCTGGCATTAAAGGTGTGTGCCACCACCTGCCTGGCCTTTGCACAGTGTGGTGTGGTTCTCAATTCAGCATACAAAGGTTTTCTGTTTTCATATACTACAGAAGGTAGGCTGGAATTAAAAAACAATACTAGATCCAGGGCCACTTTTACTTTATCATGAGAAGTAATTGATTGTCAGGAAGAAAGGAAGCAGGTTTAGGCCTTTGCTCCCCAGCTGCCTACACAGCAGGAAGGGGCCCAGAGGAAGCACCATGGGTGGTGGGTGAGGCAGAGGAGTGGAAGCCCCCTTCCCAGTCAGGAACACAAGCCTGCCTGCTAGATAACAGCAAATTGTTTGCAACGGTTACTTGCTATAAATAAGTTAACCTGTCATTGTACTGACAAGCCACACAGGCAGATGCCAGTTCAGCTGGCTGTGCTCGGAAGACGCTGTAATACACTGAACACCAGGCACACAGAGTGTCCATACGGTTATTTTCCATCACACTGAGACCTGTCATCTAGGTCATGTTTGAGAATTTCACAACTGAGTTGTCAAAAAAATAAGTAAATAAATCACTTTATAATGTTTTATATAAGTTTAGAATTTTGTGTTAGGCCATGTTCATTGCTATCCTAGGCATGTGTGATCTGTGAGCTACAGTGTGTTTTGGACCCAAGGCATTAAATGTATTTTTAACTTATGATTATTTCTATTTACAAGGGATTTATTAGGGCATAACTCCATTATAAATTGAGCAGCATCTGTGCTTTTTAAAAAGTATTTCTTGTTGCTGTAATTTATCAAGATCACTGGCCAGACAGAGCCGGGCACCAGAAGGCACACGGGTTGCAGCATGACCAGGCCAGTCATGGATAATATCAAATCTGATGCCAGCCTGGGCTACGTGAGACCCCACCACAGACCAAGAACAAAGATTAGCGGCTGGAGCATGTGAGCAAGGCCACACTGAGCCTAGGGTTACAGTTCTCACTCATCCGGTCTCACCATTAACCAGCCCTGGCAGGGTGGAGGATGGCTGAATCTCCTCTCTTCCTCCCTGGCACAAAGTGATGTATCAGTCACTGTGGGAGCTCACTGACTCTGGATGGACAGCTGGGGAACCTGCATAGGACCAAAGTAGGCTTACAAACATCCAATAGAGGTGACTTTGGGGGAAGCTGAGGCTGTGAACTGGAATTCCCAATCAAGTGCTCTCCATGGATGGCCTTCCAGAGATCCAACGTCTAGAGTTCTGTTGCCACTGGAGGCGTTTTTATACCAATGGACACAAAATTGTGACCTCTGATTAACACGATTAACTTAGCGCTTCTCAAGAACACGGTGTTTTTACATGGGCTGTTTTGGTGTTCTCCTTCCTGGGTACCATCTAATCCTGAACAAAGGGCCTTGGACACTTTGAGACAAACATGCTTTGGTCTACAGTGGGAGACAGCCAACCCCTCTTGCAGAGCCAGCATCTCGTGAGCTCAATAAGCACATGACAATTTGCCACTATAAAATACATCACACGTGCCCTCAGAGAGCCAAACATCTCCATAAGAGACATCCTCCTTGCAAAAGCAGGGAAAAGAAAAGCAGAATTATGATGAGGTTCTAGAGAAAAATCTGTCAGAAGATTTCGGAACAAGTCACAGAAAAGACAGATCTGTTAGAATTTCATCATGCAGAGTGTTCACTGGGGTGGAGCATTCTGGGAGAGAAGTCTTTGTAAAGATGGGGCAGCTTATTAAAAATCTAGTATGGGCCAATCTTAGTAGTCCAGGCTTTTAATCTTAGCACTCAGGAGGCAGAGGCAGGCCAACTTCTATGAGTTCAAGACCAGCCTGTTCTACATGGCAAGTTCCAGGACAGCGAGGACTACCTAGAGAGACCCTATCTAAGAAAGCAAAAACAAAAAGCCAGTTGTATGTATTGGGGAGCAGAGCTTTTGGGTGGCTGCTCTAGGCCTGAGAGTCGACACTGTATTAAGGAGGTTGGACAATGTTTCCCATGGACACTGTCCACTGATCTACTGATGTCTTAAGTGTTTAATCTCAGTTTCAGAACTTGGTGGGCATTCTTCAGTGAGCCACAAAACAGCTTCCTTTCTGTTGATGCAGAAGGAAAACCCTTGTTTCATGGTGGAGACAAATCTGCCTTTATTTGAGGCCTTGCTGGTGGATATTGGTGTATTTGACCTCCCTGACCTTATTTGATTCATAAATTGAGAGAGGAGAAAGGAATTCTAACCTACAAAGCCCAGGCCTTCATTTCTGTTTTCTCCAGATCAAATAGAAGGCTCTAAACAAAGCACCTCCATGTGAGAGCTATGCATACCAGGGCTTTACGTTTTAAACTCAAAAATCATCTTTGGAGTCAGGCACAGTGGCCACACTTGTGACTCTGCCACCTGGGAAGCAGAGTCTGGTGGATCCAGAATTCAAGGTCATCCTGAGTCACAAAGTGACTTGGAAGCCAGTCCGACTCAAACATAAAGATAATTTTATTACTAACCACACTCTGATAAAATCCTGCTTGTGGAATGGAAATGTTGGACTTCACAAAGTGCAGTTTGGGAATCAAGCTGCCTGGGGCTAGAACCCTAGTGCTCTGTTCAATAACTCTGAGCCCCAGAGTTCATGTACCTTCTCTGAGATAGCAGTTTCTTTCTCCTTTTTTAAGATTTATTTTTATCTGATGTGTATGAGTGGTGTGTATCTCTCTATGTGTATATGCATGCCTCATGCATGCAGTACCTGAAGAGGCCAGAAGAGGGCTAAGATTCCCCTGGGATCTGGAGTTACAGAAAGTTGTAAGCCACCATATTGGTGCTGAGAAGCAAATCTGGGTCCTCTGGAAGAGCAGTTAGTGCTCTTAACTGCTGAGCCATCTCTCCAGCTCCCAATTCATGTTCATCCATGTTCATTCTCTCCCACTCCATCAGGGTCTCACTATGTAGGCCTGGCTGGCCTGGAACTTGCTATGTAGATCAGAGTGGACTCAAATCACAGAGATCCTCCTGCCTCAGCACCACAAATGCTGGGATGAAAGTCATGTGCCACCATACATGCCCAGCCCAGATTTCTCTTTTATAAAACAGTTGTAGCTGAGATCTGCAGTGCTGGGAATTGAACTGAGGTCCCCAAACTCACTAAGCAAATGCTCTACCACGGAGCTACATCCGGCACCTCAGCTCTGAAACTGTGGGATAATGATGGATTCAAACAAAACAAAACCAGGCTTGGAGGTACAGAGCTGTAATTCCAGTGTTCAGAAGGATTTAGAGTTTCAGACCACAAACAAATAAAACCCAAACCAAAAAGATGTAAACCTGACTGTGAAGGATTAAATGTGGCCTTTCTACTTGAACCTGGGCCATTCTCAACCACACTGGGGATCAGAGGCTTTTCCTCCTTCTCTCTCCCTGTCATTCTCTCTCCGCATCTTTCCCAGGAGACATGAGATAATATCTCACCACTGATCAGACCTTGCACTTGATGGCATCTTTTCCCGAGGTGAATTATGACAGATTCTGTGCTGATTTTTTGCCTGAATGGAGAAGAAAGAGTAAGGTACACACCAGAAGTAAAATATACTTTCCAAATGTCTTATTCTTGCCTGAAATTCTCCTCCCTTCACATAGTTCCCCGCCCCTACGTGGTGGCTCATAACCATCTGTAACTTAGTCCCGGGGTCCGATGCCTTCTTCTGGCCTTGAAGGCACCAGGCATGCATGTGGTGTACAAACATATAAGCAAGAGAAAGACCCATATATATAAAATAAAGTAAGTTTTAAAACCAACCAAACAACTGCAAAGACTTCTAGGACTGTACATCCCAGAATCTGAAGAGCAGAAAGGAAATTAGATTATTTCATATTGTGTGTTTTTATACATAAAATATCTACCTCATGAGACTTTTATGAAGATTAAATGTTTGGGTACACATGAATAATTCGATAAATGTTGGCTGTAATTATTTATTACTCATATATAGACAATAGAACCATCAGCATCATAACAACAGAGATAAGCATGTTAAAAGTCCAGAGCTAAAAGACACAGACTCACCTGTGGTCTCGCCACCACCTTCTCTGCTAGTTGGAACCAGAAACGTGTCACGGTTTTCTGCTTTTATAGTGACAAAGCATGCTTAGGAATCATAGTCCTGAAAGGAAGGGACAAAAGGACAGAAAGCCACTGTGCATTTTAACACATGGCAGTGTGGGGTATCTTTAGAACAGCACAGAGGGGAACTTGATGTTATAGCCGATCTCCTCTGGGAAGGTCTGCCTGCAGACATTTGCTTACAGACAAACACTCCACTCCACTCTTCTCGGGGTTCTCCAAGGGGTACTGTCAAACCCACTAACATCCGCTGTGATAATGTTAAGAGGCACTTTCTCACTCCCAGCCCTGGAAGAGTAAAGGAAATTTGGAGACAGTGTTTCAGTTACACCTCGCTTGCGACAGTGTTTCAGTTACACCTTGCAGTCTTGGGTCTCACTTCTCATCACATGAGTGGGAATCTGAGAACTTGCCCAAAGGCTGACTCACTGCGCGTCCTGTCCTTGTATGTGGCACAGAGGCCTTTGGGGGATAGCTCCAGGAGGCTGAGGCTGTGAGGGGAGTTTCCCCATGACAGCCTCAGTCCCTTGTGTGAGGGAACTCCAGAAAGATTCAACAGCAAAACCTACTGCCTGTCGCCTGGGTCTCGGTCACATCTGTCTTCAATAATGAGAAACATCTGAGTCAAGCAGCTCAGCCTACAGTATTTGCGACAGGCCCAGCCCACTCCACACCAGAGGCAGGGGGCAGAGGGTTAACAGAGCGCTCCCACGGGCTGAGCTACCCTGAGAAGGGCGGCAGCGTGACAGTTGAGATCCTGTTAGAAGAGAAGAACATGTGAGGGAGTTTGTTAAACCAAAGGAAGTTTCAACGTATCTCAAAATTAGGAAGTTTTATTTTTAGAAATTGCAACATAAAACTTAACGGTCCCTTGATGTGCCTGCAGTCTGGAGTAGAGAGGGAGCTGGTGGCGGTCACAGGAATAATTGCCTCAAGGCCCCTCATTGTGTGGCTCTGAGTCCTTAGGCTGAATTCAGGAAGGAGGACACAAAGCCCTGGGAAGAGAGGCATGTCCCACCTCTGAGAAGCAGGGTCTCTTCTAAAGGAGGTTCTCAGGCTATGTAATGGTCAAAGAGGAGCTAAAAACATGAAAAATTTAAATCGGGCATAGTGGTACAAGTCTTTAATTCCAGCACTTGAGAGGCAGAGGCAGGCAGATCTCTGTAGTTCAAGGCCAGCCTTGTCTACTTAGCGAGTTCCAGGACAGCCAGGACTATACAGATAGACCTTGTGCCAAATCCAAGAACCTCACCACACACAGTAAATCCTGAAAATGTCATAAAAATAAAATCAAGTGACCACGGTCACAAAGATATGAATCTCTTAAGGGGGTCCACCCCAGGTTCCTGGGGAGCATGTGCTTTGTCAAGAAGCACAAGAAAGGCCTGAAGAAGATGTAGGCAAGCAATGTGAAGGCCAGGAGTGTCATGGAGGCCTTTGTGAGGCCCAAGATGCCAAAGGGCCCCAGTGGCAGCTGCCTTGCTCTCAATGCTCGCCCCAAGCTTGGGAAGTGGATTAGAAGCTATGTGGCCAAAGCTCACAGGCTCTGCCAACCAAAGCCCAAGGCAGAGGCCTCAGCTCCAGCTCAGGCTCCCAAAGGTGCCCAGGTCCCTGTAAAGGCTCCATAGAAAGGTTTCTGGAGACAGACAGACTGGAGTCACACACACACACACACACACACACACACACACACACACACGCCCAAATGATTAGGACCCTATGCTGTTTATTTTAAGTCTTTTTTTATTTCATATGCTCATTTGTGTGAGAGTGTCAGATCTCCTACAACTGCAGTTGCAGGCAGTTGGGAGCTGCCATGTGGGTACTGAACCCAGATTCTCTGGAAGAGTAGGCACTGCTCTTAACCGCTGAGCCATCTCTCCAGCCATTCCCGTGCTGTTTTCACAAACAAACTTGAGATAAGATCTGTTAAAAAGAAGAAAATAAAAATCATTTGTGTGTGTGTGAGAGACACATACAGAGAGATTTAAGATATTTAACTTAAGATAATTAAAATAACTTAAAATAAGATAATCAATTTAAATATTTAATGTATTTAAGAACAAATTCTCAGAGAGTCATATGACACGAGTTTCTCTTACCTCCCTCCCTCCTCCCCTCCCTCCCTCCCCTGTCCCTTCCTCCTTTCAGTTGGTTATATTTTTTATTGTTGCTTCCCATGTGTGGTTAAAAAAGAAAACTGAAGCCGGGTGGTGGTGCACACCCAGCACTTGGGAGGCAGAAGCAGGTGGATCTCTGTGAGTCTGAGGCCAGCCTGGTCTACAAGAGCTAGTTCCAGGATGGCTCTCGGGGAGAAAAGGTCCTGTAACCCCTGTTGAGAAGGAGGCACTGAAGGAGGAGGGCATATTATGATCGGCCTCTGTAGTCCTGGCTTTAGAGGTGGCAAATGGCCTGAAGTTGGCAGATAAACAGGTACCATACAGATGGTGGACGGCTAGGAAGGAAACTCAGGAGAAATGTTGTGGCCTCAGCAGCAGCAGGCACTTAGCATTTGGGGAAGAGGCAGGAAGCTGGGAACACCCTTTCTGTGATAGGCAGGAACCACAGCTCAGGAGCCCCTAGGGCTTTTGTTTGTTTTGTAGAGCTGGCTTGCCTTGAACTCACAAAGATCCACCAGCCTCTGGCCCCCACTAAGGGCTCAAAACTGTGGGCCACCATACCCAGCCAAGACCCTGGCCTTATGCCTATGTTCCTTCTGCATTTTCTTCCTGTCAAATATAATAATAATAAAAACGTTAAGAAATTAATCGTTAAGGAATAAAATTGATAGCAAGTCTAAATTGAAGATTGGAATTTGCCTTTACTTGTGATTCTAGGGTCAAGTAACACTCTGCTGAAGGTTACTTGAAACAGAATCCCAGAACAAGGAGTTGACTGGCCACTCTGAAGTTTCCTCAGGAGACCAGAATAGCGAGTCAGGACAGACAGAAGGCCATCATTATCCTTTTTGGAACTTTGTATCTGTCTTATGGCTTCTTGGAAGGAGAGATAACAGTCTAATTTTAGCATGAATAACTCCATTTTGAGTTTTGATCTTGTCCATTGGGGCCCTATGCAGGAACTGATCTAAAAATATGTCCTCCTGTAATCTGTATTTGCTATGTCTCTCTCACAAACATACAGTGAGCCCCTGGGAGCCAGTCTGACCATAATGCCAACCGAGAGGAGATAGACGGTGCTCAGGAGAATTCTGGGAGATGGCTGAGTTAGACATAGCACAGATCAGTGTGTGTCCAGGGCAATCAAACTAACCCGACCAATCAATCCTTCACAGATTAAATCCAGCTTTTCAGAGCCCTGTAGCCGACAGGTCAAATGCAGACACACTCCTTAAAATGCAGGCGGGGTGCCAGTGAGACAGTTTCAGGAGTTAAAGCACCTTGACCAAGCCAGACAACAGAGTTCCACATGGTAGGAACCAAACGCACAACGTTGTCCCATGACCTCCCTGTGCTGGATAAACGGTTTAGTGGTGAAGAGCACTTGTTGCTCTTGCAGAAGATGCAGGTTCAATTCCCACACCCACACAGTCGTTTACAGCCGTCTGTAACTCCAGTTCCAGAGACTCCCATGACCTCTTCTGACCTCTGTGGGCACCAAGCACACACAGGGAACACACACAAACATGCAGACAAAACACTCAAACATAAAAAGAAATGAATGAGTTTTAATTAAAAAAAAAAAAAACGTAAAACATAAGGGGACAAGGTTCAGTGAAATAGCTCAGCGGGTAAGGGTGCCTGTTGAACTTGAGTTCAACCAAACTGACTCCAATGATGGAAGGCAGGAAGTTATTTCTGCAAACTGTCCCCTAATCTCCACACACACACACACACACACGTGCACACACATGTGTGCATGCACAGAGAGAGAGAGAGAGAGAGAGAGAGAGAGAGAGAGAGAGAGAGAGAGAGAGAGAGAGAGAAATGTAACAGAAAAGTCTTGCTGGCTTTTGTTCTGTTTCAACGCAGACTAGGTTGTTACATAATACTGATTCACGAGGCTTTGAAAGGTATGCAATAATCTTTTTGCTGGATTACTAATTTGGGGCTTTCTTCCCCCACACCCTGTAAGCAGGGGAAGTGAGGGACTAGATTACTGTCCCCGATTGGGAGAACCTGAAGAAGCAAGTCTGGGAGCCTCTGACACTCGAGGAAGTCACGCAACGCTGCCTGCTTGGCCTCCCTTGCTGGTGACTGCCCCTCTAAAACCGTCCTCTCTGATTGACCTCGTACCTAGTGGTGTCCTCTGTGACACCACTCAGGGACCCTTGAGCCAACTCTGGGTTCCAAATATTATGGGAGACCAAACACTGACCTGTCCACTAGAAGTGAGAGGATTAAATGCTAACAGCCTTGCTGAGAACAAATTGGAAATATCTAACAGCATTCTTAACTGTGGTAAAATATGTGCACAGCAAAATGCACCATTGAACCCCATTTAAACACCCATTTGATGGTACTTTGTGCATTCACGCTATGTGATTGCATCTTCATCTCTCCAAATTTAAATGCGGACGGTAACTCCCCACCCCTCTTCCTCCCGTCACCTCTCTACCTGTGCCTTTTAAAGCTCACTCTCCTAGGTAGTTCACAGGGTAGAACTGGAGCCTGACCCTTTGCACGTCGTGTATCATGTCTTCCATGTCCATTCAGGTTGCAGCATATGTCACGAGCTCACTTTTCAAAGCTGAATAATATCCACTTCAGACGCATGCCGTGTCTTATTTATGAGGTCATTGGCTGATGCGTCTCACCATCTTAGGTGAGCATACTCTGACTCAGGGCTCTTTTGAAGACTTTGTCTATACTTACATAAGCAGCTATAGAAAGGTATTTGTGGAAGACCTCAGGGTCACTACTCAATAGATAATTTTTCCTTTTTTTTCTTGCCAAGAAGACTTGAGTTGCTTGAGTAAAAGACAATTTGGCAAAAATCTATGCCAACTTGTATACTGTAAAATTTTGAAGCCAGGACCGTATCTTATTTTGCAATTTGGAATGCTGGAGAGCCAACTAAGGCCTCACACGTGCTAGGTGAACCCCTTTTCGCTGAACTATGGCTCATCTCCAGCCCCATATTCTGCTTAACTTAGCATCATCTACCTATTCTCACTTGACAGCTATGATAAACTTGCTGTTCTCCTCTGGTCCCACCCCCTCACCATGCCTGTCACAGCTAAAAGCAGCACAGAGCACATCACGAGCGCTAAAAGTGATTAATGAGGTCAGATTGGTTTGGGAGGCAACTTGCTTCCTGACTCTTTTCTCTTCAGATCACACCTCTTTAACTACATGGAGGAGCACCTTCCCAGACTCCTTGGACAACCTGAAACCACCAGAGGTGAAAACACAAAAGTCAAAATGCTCTTCTCCAGAAGCCTAGGCCCCAGCATTGGGAGCAAACCTCCCCACCCCCCAGCCTTGCAGGCCACAGGAAGCCATGCTTTGTAGACCAACTGCTCCAGCTCCAGATGTTGAACAAGGTCAGGCTCTTGTAGGAAGAGTGAGGGCCGTCTCCAGAGAGCAGTGCCTGCCCTTCCCTGTGCCATGTTGACCGGAGGACATCCATCTGCATGGAGCGATGCCCGCCCTTCCCTGCGCCATGTTGCTGGAGGACATCTGTCTGCAAAGGGCAGTGCCCGCCCTTCCCTGCGCCACGTTGATTGGAGGACATCTATCTTCACGGAGTGATGCCCACCCTTCGCTGTGCCATGTTGGCTGGAGAACATCTATCTGCACATCACAATCTGGGATGCTAAAATTCCCTCCCTGGGGAAGGTGTAAAGAACTCCACTTCTCCATCTAGGGTTCCAACAGCAGATCAAGGTCCCTCCAGCATTAACCCTGGGAAACCAGTGCGTTTATCAAGCTCACTTACAGAGGGGAGTTCACAGAAGGCCACATGCCTCACTTTCTCCACACCGGCCCAGCCCTCGGTTCTGCAGTAGCACAGTTGCAAGATGGCCACAGCTGCTCTCATTTTGGTGACAGGCACTCAGAACTCCTTTAAACACACATTCGTCTTAGGTTGTTCTGGAGAATTGCCAACTACACCAATAAAATCCATCTATTTTGGTAGCTTGAAGGAAATCTCACTGTTAGAAATGCCACCGCTTCTCCAAACATTCTGTAGTTCCCAGTTTCTGAGGGCCGCGCTCACTGAGCCTGGTTTCCACCAGAGCCACCCACTCTCTCCACTGTAGCTTCTTCGATATGTGTTGTCTTAAGTACTGATGATGCCAAGCACCTATCATGAGATGTCTGATTAATTATTGATCTTTGATTGACTATTAAATATTTTCTTGGAACCTTGTGTATGTATTTGGTTTGATTCTATTTAATTCTATTTAATTTTTTTTATTCAGTGTGAGGGTGGCTCACATATGCCACAGCTGGGATATGGAGGTCAGAACACAACTGTGGGCATCAGGTCTCCTCTTCCATGTGGCTCTAGAAACCGTGCTCAGATCATCAGGCTTGGTAGCAAGCACCTTTCCCCCACAGAGCCATCTTGCCAGACCTACTCCAATTATTTAGCAGCTCATGGAACGTTGGTATTTTCTTTTTTGTTTTTCTACATTTCTGGTATGAATGCAACGGTAAGAGATGCTTGCAAAACCACTCCTGAAACACTAGAAGAAGGTGGGCAAGGGGGTGTATAATTGTCAATCTAGAACGGGAGGAGGAGGCAGAAGAATCAGCAGTTCAAAATTATCCTCAGCGACATAGTGGATGTAAGGCCATGAACAGGATACCCTGTCTCACTCTGATGCCTCATCCCTGCCCACAGAAAAAAAGAGTCAGATAAAGCTGGGAATGGCTTCTCTCTAGCCTCCTCTGGAGTTCTTTAAGAGCACACATATTAACTCAGCCACCCCACAAGATACGCAGCACACACCCACTCAGCTGACATCCCTTTCCTGGAAAGGTAATGGCTCTGGCTAAGGCAGGAGGAGGACCAAAAGTCATTAGTGGTGGTGCCGAATTATAGTGGAAAGTTCTGAGTTAGACAGAGGAACAGAGAGCAGGGTTGGAGCTAACGCAGCAATGTGCCAGTGGCTGGACTAGGGAACCAGGAGGATGAGGTGGCAATGGCACAGGGTCCTGCTCCAGCCCTGTGCACTTTCCTCTCAATGGTGGCACAATACGGGTCACACGCTCCTAAATAGGGAAGCATTTTTTTTTTAATGCAATCCTGCAATATCTCTGCCTACAGTGGATTTCCTCCTTTTCCTTTTGGTGAGCTGACCTCAGCTCATTTGCCCATTTGGCAATACTCAGATCCGGGATCCACCAAGGGTCACACTAACATCCTACTGGGCTATGGCTCCACCAAAAGTAGGTCTGAGTTCAAAGTCCACCAAACACAACCACTGACCAGCAGACTGGCACCCTCAGCCAGACCTAGGGTATCCCTGCTGAAACGGCTGTCACACTCTCCAGGCCCAGAGCAGCTCATGGAGTCAGACCCACTTGCTCCTTGGTGAAATCGGGAAATGCAAACCCAGCAGGGCTTAGGTCTCGAGGGCTCAGAAAGAGCCAGGTCTATGAGAGCTCTCTGTGTGGTTACCACAGCTTCTCCACGATAGACAGGAAGTTATTCGGAAATAAAGACTAGCTTCAAAACCAACAACAACAAAATGTGCCTGAAAGTTTCATAAGACCATGTCAAAATACCCATATGAATAGGGGCTCCTCAGTGGTGATATGGCTTGGATGTTTTACCTGCTTGATGAAAAGAAATCCTTGGAGCTGGATCCCTGCTCAGTGGTTAAGAGCACTTGTTGTTTTTTCAGAGGACCCAGGTTCCCTTTCCAGCATCCACATGGCTGCTCACAACCATCTGTACTCTGGTTCCTGCAGATCCACCACCCTCTTCTGACTTCTGTGGGTACTAGGCATGACTGTGGTGCATAAACGCAAAACATATAAAAAATAAACAAAGAAAAAGAAAGCCATTTCTTTGGGCAAAGGAAATCCAAACTCCCAGGTTATAGCCCTGGTTCTCCACGAGGAGGGGGATGGAGGTTCTTTGGGTTGTTCAAATAAAAATAGCCCACAGAGGCTTAAAAGGAGTGGTACTATTAGGAACTATATCACTGGGGGTGGGCTTTGAGTCTTCAAATGCTCAAGTCAGGCCCTAATGTAGAATTCTCGGCTCTTCTCCAGAACCATGTCTGCACAAGTGCCACCATGCTTTCTGCCATGATGACAATGGACCAAATCTCTAAACCTGTAAGACAGCTTCAATTAAATGTTTTCCTTTATAAGAGTTGACTTGCTCATGGTGTCTCTTCACAGCAATAGAAACCCTAACATGATTCATTTTGTCATTTTGATTACAACCCAGAAAACAAAGCTCAATTAGCTTCTTAGCCTGTTTACTGTATCAGACTTTGGATGCCAATCAGAAAGGCAGGGCACATCACTGGGAATGAGATAACCTCAAAGGGTCGTCAGTGGCTGTCACTTAAGGGTAGTGGTCTCATAAGGGTAGAACCAGTATCAGGGAGCCACGAGCTTCTTAAATAGATGACATGTCACCTGACACCCTAGTGTTCTGTATTGAACCTAGCTGTAAACAGAAACTGCACTTTCATTTCCTGGCCACCCAGACCCAAATAATCAGAGATGATGTGGGATGTCCTTCTGTATATGTGTTGCTTTTATTGGTTGATGAATAAAGCTGTTTTGGTCAATGGTTTAGCTGTATGTAGGAAGAAAAAAGGTGGAGTCAGCCAGATGCCATGTAGCTGATGAAGGAAAAGGATGCCAGAACCTTACCTATAAGTCACAGCCTCGTGGCAATACACAGATTAATAGATATAGGTTAATTTAAGATGTAAGAGCTAGCTAGGAATATGCCTGAGCCATTGGCCAAACAGTGTTGTAATTAACATAGTTTTGTGTGATGATTCAGGTCTGGGTGGCCAGGAAACAAAAGCTCAGTCTCCATTTAAATAATGGTGCCCAATGTGGGGTCAAACCCATGACCCTGAGATTAAGAGTCTCATGATCTACCAACTTAGCTATCTGAAGCCAGTGAGTGGTTTTGCTAAAACATGTGATTACAGAAGACAGATCACAGGGCTGCATGACACAGTTAGTGACTCAGGTATGAGTTCAAAGACATCCTGGCTTTGGGGCAGTGAGGGAAGTGGCAGCCAGAGAAACAGAGCGTCACTCAGAAGCATAGGAGGAAAGGCACTGAGGGTCCAGTCTCTGGCTTCCTCTTGACTGTGGGGGAAAGAGCATGTTTCTAGTGTGTAGCCACAGTCCCTCAGGATTTCCAAGAAACACTTGGTCTGCATATAGTGGTTCTCCTGGAACCAGCTGTGTTATAATCTGGACACATTTTAACTTGAAAATGTACAAACATCCTTCCAGCTGCTTCCTGCTTTTCCTTCCTGATCCAGAATGATGGACGGGGAGAGAACGCTTCTGAAACCGAATGGAAAGTGTTATGGAGGTCGGGGAAGGGGTGGTCAAAGAGCCAAACTCCTCCCTAAGAAGGCACTATGAACCGAGCTGCTTAGTAACTCAGAGCCCCGACTGAACTGACAAGGAGCAGAAGTACAGGATCCACGCACGCCCTTCCCTCCTCGCCAGCATGCAAATGTCCTGGCTGACCCCTACATGGAAAGAGATAGCCAGTGACACAGCAGTAAAGCCATCATTTCTTCATTCAACAAAGTCTTCATGACTGCTATCACCTGCCATGTAGGCACCACCCAATGCCAAGCGATAGGGCAAACATTCTCTGCTTCATGGACCTCAGACTCTGCCCTGGCTCTCACACATTAAGGGCCCCACTCCCGGAGTCTCCAAGTTAGTAGTAGGTCTTGGTAGCCTTCACGTTTGTGTCTCTGAAAAGCACCCTGAGTGACCAAGCTGCTGTCCCAGGACCATAGCTGGAGGGCTACTGGGGTAGGCAGCTAATTCTCTCCCTGGCATAATGTGGTTCACTGGAGGAAACAGAGGCAGGCATATGTTACTGACAGCCTGAACTTAGCGGTCCCAGAGCTGAGGCCATCCCAGCTCCACCCAGGGAGGAAAATCAGTAACTTACCGTACAGGTATCACTGGGAAGACTTCACGGAGGCCCAAGCTCCCACCCTGACGGAGAAGAGAAACAGCATGAGAAGTCTCTCACTGAGTTCTCTGAAATAAAGACTGCACTCACCTGTGCCAGGTATGTGTGCAGGCATGTTCACAATCAACTTCAGAACATTTCTATCACCCAAAAATGGAATTCCGTACCCTTCAGCTACTACGTCGCCTGCCACCCCTAGCTTCAGGCAAGCACTAACCTTCAGTCTACAGCACTGGTTCTCAACCTGCAAGTTACAACCCTTTGGGGGTCAGATGACCCTTTCACAGGGCTCACCCAAGACCGTTGGAAAACACAGATACATTATGATTCATAAGAGTGGCAAAATTACTGTTACAAACTAGCAATGAAAATAATTTCATGGTTGGGGTCATCACAACATGAGAAATGTATTAAAGGATCGCAGCAATAGGAAGGCTGGGAGCCACTGAAGTGCAGACTCCAGGCATTTGGTAAAAATGTAATCACACTGTATGCCATCATGTGTGTTTGGGGCATGTATGTGTATGTATGTGTGCATGAACAGTATGCTCATATGTCATGAGCATGTGAAGGCCAGAGGTTGATGGTGAGTGTCTTCCTATGTTGTTCTCCATATTATTATTATTATTATTGTTATTATTATTATTATTATTACTACTACTACTATTATTATGAGACAAGGATAGCTTTGGCTGGCCTGGAACTCTCTATGCAGACCAGAATGGTATTGAACTCACAGAGATCTGTCTGCCTCTGCCTCCCAAGTGCTGGGATAAAGGATACATATCACCACATCCAGATTATTAAGTTAATTTTAGACACGCTCTCACTATATAGCTCTAGCTGGACTGGAACTTGCTATTTAGACAGGCTGGCATTAAAGTCACAAAGATCTACCCGACTCTTCCTCCTAAGTGTCCTAGTCTCTCTTACTGTGGTGGTTTAAAAGCCGTGGTCCCAATAGGGAGTGACACTATCAGGAGGTATGGCCTTGTAGGAGTAGGTGTGATCTTGTACCACTGTTGGAATGGACTTTGAGGTCTCCTATGCTCAAGCTATGTCCAGTGTCACAGACTCCTGCCGCTGCCTGGAGATCAAGATACAGAACTCTCAGCTCCTTCTCCATGTTCGCCTGCATGCCACCCACCATGACAGTAATGGACTAAACCTCTGAACTGTAAGCCGGCCCCAATTAAATGTTTTCCCTTATAAGAGTTGCCATAAGCCGGGCGACGGTAGTGCATGCCTTTAATCCCAGCACTCAGGAGGCAGAGGCAGGCAGATCTCTGTGAGTTCGAAACCAGACTGGTCTACAGAGCTAGTTCCAGGACGGGCTCCAAAGCCACAGAGTAACCCTGTCTCGAAAAAACAAAACAAAACAAAAAAGTAAAAGAGTTGCCATAGTGGCCATGGTGTCTCTTCACAGCAATAGAAACACTAAGACACACTTACCCTATATATTTTTAATTTTTTTAGTTTTATTTATTTTATTTTATATGTATGAATGTGCCACACATGGATGCCTGATACCCAAAGAGGTCAAAAGAAGGCATCAGATCCCCTGGATCTGGAGTTAGAGATGTTTGTGAGCTACTGTGTAGGTGCTGAAAACCAAACCCCATCCTCTACAAGAGCAGCAAACGATCTTAACCATGGAGCCATCCCTTCTGACCATTATTTATTTTGATATTTATTTGTTTTTACATTTAGTAAGTGAACGTATGTGTGTGCATGTGTGCCCACACCTGCGCAAAACTGACTAGATCACACCCTTCACGGCACCTGGGAACTGAGCTCAGACTCTATGTTTGCTCAACATGCATTTTACCCACTGAGCCATCTCCTCAGCCCCACAAAATTACTTTTATCAGGAAAATGTGACTACTTTTTTACTCAAAAAGTAATTGTCAGAAACACAGATGGAGACAAAACACTGAGGAGTACCTGCTGAACCCCAGAGCTGTGCATCCCAGGACACCAGCTCCCACTCGTGGGACCGTAGACAGCAGTGTGAGGGTCACTGCGGGCCTGGTTTGCCTCTGCTTCCCATAAGGGTCCTCCCCAATGAGAAGACGCTTCTTGAAAGAAGTGGGAGCCTCCAGGAACCCCTTGAGGAACCTGCCTGACTTCATTTTGAAGGCGGAAGTCCTCATGCTCTATTATTAAAAATGAGTTTCCATTTACTGTCATTTACTGGGTTTCTGTTTTGGTTTTTTTTTTTGTTTTTGTTTTGTTTTGTTTTAATTTTCAAGACAGGGTTTCTCCGTAGCTTTTTGGTTCCTGTCCTGGAACTAGCTCTTGTAGACCAGGCTGGCCTCAAACTCACAGAGATCCGCCTTTCTCTGCCTCCCGAGTGCTGGGATTAAAGGTGTGCGCCACCACCACCTGGCTGGGTTTCTGTTTTTAAGTCTCTGTTCCCTAGAACTTGACCTGCCCCAACCCATGACCTTGACTTGTTTTTGAGAGCACCTTAACCCTTTGTCTGTCTTAGGGTTTCTATTGCCATGAAGAGACACCATGACCACAGCAACTCTTATAAAGAAAACATTTCATTGAGGTGGCAGCTACAGTTTCAAGAGGTTCAGTCCATTATCATCATGGCGGCATGCAGGCAGACATGGTGACGGAGGAGCTGAGAGTTCTACATCTTGATCTGCAGGCAGCAGGAGTCTGTCACACTGGGCATAGCTTGAGCATATGAGACCTCAAAGCCCAACCACAGTTACACACTTCGTAATAACGCCACCCCCTATGGAGGCTATTTTCTTTTAAACTACCACACCCTGCCTATCAGTGAACACATGATGATGGTTGTTGGATCTGGGTTTTTGTTGTTTTTTACTTGCTTGCTTGTTTCTGTTCTACTTTGAGATTTTTCTGTACTTCCTAACTGCCCCATTGTCTTGCTTCTTCTATAAACCCGTTTTGCAATTGCTCCTGATGTTACTCCTTAAAAAGGCCCTGAGAAATGAACTCAGGGCTGCTGTCTCTAAGGCAGTCACTGGCCAGCTCTAAGTTTGGTTACACAACTGTGGTAGTGGTCTTGTTCTCGCCCAATGAGATTGGCAGCAACCATCTGTGGGCGCACACAGAGGTGGGTCCGTTCCACCTTGACTGAAGGTCAGACAGTTTAAGCCTACTCTCACTTTTGCAAAGTTATTGACAAGAGGTCTGGCTTAAAGTGTGGCTACAAACAAGATGTCTTGACCTAAGGTGTGGTTATTTGGTGTTTGGGGTATTGAGATGGTCCACAGAGGTGGATCCGTTCCACCCTGGCCAAAGGTCAGAGAGTTTCGGCCTATTCCTACTCCTTCAAGGATATGACAGGAGGTTTGACCCAGGGAGTGACTGCCTACAGGATGCTTAGTCTAAGGTGCTGTCACTGCATGTCCTACCTGAACAACAGAATGCTTAATTCAGGATATAGTTGCTTGATGCTTCAGGTATTGAAGAGGTAATTGCTCTGCTTGTTCTTTGTGTCGTGTTCAAGCAGTCTTTTGCCTTCTTACCCCCACTTTGGATTGGGGTGTATAAGCATATGGAAAACAAACACAGGCATATTCAGTATTCACTGGATTGCCATCCTGCTTCTATCCTATGTCTCTGTATTTCTTCCATATCTCTGTTCCTCCTACCTAATCCACACGCCCCTACACTGGGACGTTGAACCCAGTTGAAGCTGGACCCTGACAGATGTTGTCCCAAGGTGTGGCTAGTGCAGCTACGACAGCCATCTAAGTAATCTCATTAGGAGTCAGAGGCACACTGAGGCATTTTGAATGCTGGGCTATGGTTGTGCAGAGATGTTTTCTCTGCTTCTCTTATGCAGAAGTCAGAGTCAGCAAAACCATCCTCCAAGCTCTCTCATGAAGATGTTAGGGAATTCTCAGCCATTTTGAAATGACTCCTGTCACCAGGAGAGAAGGACACTTTGGGGCTCTTCTAAGGTCCCCTGTCTCTTCTGCAGCCCCTGGTCCTCCTGGCTGACCCTGGATGCCTCCAGATTTCTCACAAGTCCTGAGCTGCCTTCCACCTGTACCAGGCTCTCACATGCCACCATGGTAAGGGAATACTGGGGTGTCTTTGAGAACTAAGGAGTCTTTGGGTGGGTGTTGGCAGAGGTTTCTGTCCTGCCCAGTCACGCAGCCTTTCAGTCCCAAAGAAACACACAGAGGTCTACATTAATCATAAACTGGTTGGCCTATTAGCTCAGGTTTTTTATTAACTCTGACATCCTGTATTAACCCATAATTCTTGTTTGTGTTAGCTATGTGGCTTGGTACATTTTATCAGCGAGGCATTCTCATCTTGCTTCCTCTGTGTCTGGCTGACAACTGCAGACTGAGCTTTCCTCTTCCCAGAATTCTCCTGTTCTGGTTGCCCCGCCTATACTTCCTGCCTGGCTACTGGTCAATCAGCATTTTATTAAAGCAATACAAGTGACAAATCTTTACAGGGTACAAGACCATTGTCTCACGGCAGGCAGGAGCTAGAGTTACAGAAACTAGATGGCCATCAAGTTTTCCCCCAAAGCAGGCTTTGGGGTTTTGTACTCGTGAATTCAAAGAATCAAATTCATGAACCACAGTAGAGAGAAGTTTATAAACTCATAGGTGGGACTGGCATGGCACTCAGCCACATGGCTGACATTCAACTCCATGTCAGATAGGAAAAGGGGACTTCAGAGAAAAAGTAAGAAACCCAAAGTGCCAGGAAAGCTACAATTCGACTCTGGTTGGCACATAAAAGGACATAAGAGGAGACTCTTCAAGGATGGGCACACCCACAAAGCTTTAGGAAGACTCATAGGGACTGTGCTAGAAGAGGGAAATTCTGGGAAGAAAAAGTGCATTATCTCATTAAAGAGATAATTATTCCTCCTACCTCTTTAGCATAACTTAAAGTAGACAGGCTTTCTCCTTCCTGAGGGGAGCTCCCTTGGCCTAGGAAATTGACCTGCCTGGCTGTATCACCTCTTAAGGGAAGCTAGGAGACACAAGAACTGTGCCAGATAATTCCTTCCTTTCTGCTGGGAAGCAACAGCTTCCCCTTCAACTGACCTTCCATACTTCTGCAACTCCAGCTCCCTGTCAGCTGGTTGCTTTTGTGGCTGTAGCCTCTGCCTACGCCTCCCTGTAGACATCCCATTACCACGCCTTCTTGTCTGTTCAAACCTTCGCTTGTCCCAGTATAAGGCATCATGGGAAATCCAGAAGCCAGGTCAGAAACAGCACTAGCCTCTGGGAAGCCTCCCAAGGGTTTCTTACTCTGTCAAGTCTGAGACAGGAATGCCAGGGTTCCACTCAGAAGGAACGGGGCTCTTAGATTCGGTTCTGCTCAAAACCAGTAGTAGAACTGTCAGCCTGTCCCTGCCCCCCACCATCATATCAGCGGTTTGGGGCCTTCAGTGCAATTGCAGAATGCAGTATGTTAGCTCAGCAAAAGGCAAGGCCAGAAGCCCCGTCCCCTGCTGTGCCGCCCTCTTCTTACTAAGTAGTTCAGCAGAAGGGAGAAGACTGAGGTGTCTGAGACGGACGTGACAGGGAGTAGAGGATGGAAACATCCCACAGTAGGACTGTGTCCAATGAAGTGTGACCCGGGCAGAGCCAGAGCTGTGGGACAGGACCCGTACCCACCCCATATAAACGCTGAAGGTCAGTCAAGCGTGATGAGAGGCTACCACTAGCAGCGCCCTTGGGCTCAGGGTGCGGGAAGAAAGGCCGGAAACAAAGCGTACTTCTCAACCAGAGGAGGACCTGGGCCCAGGAGGCTGAGGCCTGAATTATTAAACCGGTAAGGGAAACTGGCTCTCCTGAATACCAAGGAGGCCAGACCTGCCCCTCCCTGCTCTCTGTGGGCAGTCAACCTGGAGGGGGGAAATGCAGCTGCCACAGTGTGACCGAAGTACAAACAGGCTGGTTTAGGAGAACAACGACACTCGACAACCCTACCCCACAAGCCCCTTCAGATTCTGGGAGGTGAGGGGAGGTGCTGGGGGGGGAGCTTTTGCTTATAGGCTTGGACTCACTTCTGTCTCCCTGGGCTGAGCTTCATCACCCACAATTTTAGCATTCCCCTTCCCAGTAAAGTAGCTTGGTATCCAGCATTGGTCCTGTCATCCCCGCCCCTATGAAAACCTACAGTTCCCCCCAGGAACCCCACCCCTCTCCCGCGCACAGGGAAAACCTACAGTTGCAGACAGGCAGACTCTGGGGCTGACTACGGGAACCTTCTGTTCCCAGGAGGAGGCCCGCGCACCAGATTCGGGTCAGAACGATGCCATGAAGCCTGAAGGAAATGAAGACAGCCTTCCAGTGGCCATGCTTCTGGACTGTCCCACAAAGAAAAAACCTGGTGGCCCGAGGATGATCAGCGTGGTTTACAGACCCACTAACGCCTTTCCAATTTTCTCACCTACGGTCCCTTCTCAAATTTCTGGAAACTACAGATTTCCTATTGATATCGGCTGATATGGGGGTTCTGTGGACGTTTCAGGAAGTGGTCCAAGGTTTTGGGTTCTCAAAGGAAGAATTTAGCAGACAAAGATAACTAAGAGTACATTTCCAAGGGGCCAAGCGGGAGCAAGGCCAGAGCAGCACAAAAGCAATGCCGTACCAAGTAACATGGGCTTTCCACACATGCTCACTGACCTGCCGCTACACATCAAACCAGACCTTTTCATGTAGTTTGAGTTTTACCCCCCACACAGTCACATAACACTGCCACAATAAGGAAGCAGAACAGGCCTTGTCCACAACTTTCCCTGCTAAGGTCCATCCCCTCAAAACCCTGCTTTTGACTTCTTGAGAATTATTCCGTGACCGGATGCAGATGGAAGCCGGTGACGGGGATACTGTGTGTGTGCCTGCATTTGCTTACCCTTCCAGCCCGGGCACGTAGGATTCCCATCTGTCCACCCAGGGTAAGACTGGGCCTCAGAATCCAGGTCTGCCTTCCTGACAAAGCGTCCAGGAGCCGCTGAATTAGACACGAGAACATGTACGGGGAAACCGTTGCACACTGTGTGCTTTGGGGGGCTCCCGGTCCAACTTCAAAGGTTCCCACAGTCTGTCTACCACAGTCTCAACCTGTTTTAAAAGTCCAAAGTCTTTTCGGGGACTCATGACACTCTCTTAACTGTAACCCCCCGTAAAATCCAAACAAAGGCAGATCACATACTTCTAAAATACAACGACATAGGATATGCATTGCCATTTTAAAACGCTGGGAATGAGCATAGTGGGGAAATACTGCGCCAGGCCAAGAAGGAAACCAGCTGGGCAAACTCCAGACTCTGCAGCTCCATGTCTGATGCCAAAGCACTCTTCAGATCTCCAACCCCTTTCAGCTTTGTTGACTGCAGCAACTTCTTTCTCTTGGGATGGTTCTGATCCCTGTTCACAGCTCTCCTCGGCAGGTACCCCATGGCCCTAGCTCCAACATCTCGGGGTCTCCAACACAATCCAGGTTTCACCTTTACAGCTTCACACAATGGCCTCTCTCTAGGCCTCCATGCAAAAGCATCCCTGCCATATGTCTGGCCTCAGCCGACTTCCTCAGCTGCAGAGGAGACTCCATAACCCTTCACCTATATCCTTGACTCTAAAGCCAGAACCACATGGCTGAAGCTGCCAAGTTCTGCTGCCTGCTGGGGCTGGAACATGGCCCTCTCGTTCAAACACATTTTTCTATTTTCAATGGCTTCCTTCACTGCCTAAGTTTGACTGTTCTGGGACTCAATCTGTGGACCAGGCTGTCCTTCATCTCAGAGATCCACCTGCCTCTGCCTCCTGAGTGCTGGGATTAAGGGTGTGTGCCACCACATCTAGGCCTACACTTTTCTTTAATTTCTTTTCATGAGCTGGAAGCCTAGCTGGGTTGGACCTTGCTCTGAGGTCTACACTCCCTTTATTTCATCTAGCAGCAGGCTTTCCTTTAGTCTCTTTCTCCCCTTTGAACACAGGATTTAGCGTCACTAAGTTTCCTGGTGCCCCTCAGGCTGTCCATTCTGTATTTTTCCTCGCTCAGCTTACTCCTTTCCACTACAGATCTGCAGAAGACTGGCCACTAATAACCAAGCAACACCTCCACACTAGGCTGCTGCGCGGTGCCCTCTGCCTAACCTGTTAGTCCACAGCTCTTCATTTTAGGCCCCAGGCAAGTTCCTTTGGATGAGGGCAAAAAGAAGCCACACTCTTCGTCAGAACAGCACAAGATGTCTCTAGGCCACACACCAGGTTTCTCCTCTGAAGCCTCTCGAGCCAAGCTCTCCCAGCTCAAATCACCCTCAGCACTACGTCCTCCGTGCTTCTCCTAGGATGGTTTATGAAGCCCAGTTTAAAGCTTTCAAATGTTTCCCTAAAATTCACATTCCTCTAACAAAAGCATGGTCAGGCCTCTCACAGCAACACCCCAGTCCCTGGTACCCACTTCTTGTCTTAGGGTTTCTATTGCTGTGAAGAGACACCTGACCACAGCAACTCATACATAAGGGAAACACTTAAGTGGGACTGGCATACAGTTCAGAGGTTTAGTCCATTATCATTATGGTGGGAAACATGGAGGCATGCAGGCAGACGTGGTACTGGAGAAGGAGCTGAGAGATCTACATCCAGATTGGCAGGTAGCAGGAAGAGAGAGTGAACCACTGGGCCTGGCTTGAGCTCTGAAACCTCAAGTCCCACCCCCACAGTGACATACTTCCTCCAACAAGCCACGCCTACTCTAACAAGGCCACACTCCAATAATGTCATTCCTTATGAGTCTATGGGGGCCATTTGCACTCATCAAGATGGTATCTCAGCATCAGGCGATGAAAGGAGACAAGAAACAGAGTCAGAGACCCACAGTGGAGCACCAGACTGAAATCTCAAGGTCCAAATCAGGAGCAGAAGGAGAGAGAGCACGAGCAAGGAACTCAGGACCGCGAGGGGTGCACCCACACACTGAGACAATGGGGATGTTCTATCGGGAACTCACCAAGGCCAGCTGGCCTGGGTCTGAAAAAGCCTGGGTTAAAACCGGTCTCGCTGAACATAGCGGACAATGAGGACTACTGAGACCTCAAGAACAATGGCAATGGGTTTTTGATCCTACTGTACCTATTGGTTTCGTGGGAGCCTAGGCAGTTTCGTGGATGCTCACCTTACTAGACCTGGATGGAGGTGGGTGGTCCTTGGACTTCCCACAGGGCAGGGAACCCTGATTGCTCTTTGGGCTGACGAGGGAAGGGGACTTGATTGGGGGAGGGGAAGGGGAAGGGGAGGCGGCGGTGGGGAAGAGACAGAAATCTTCAATAAATAAATAAATAAATAATGACTCTCTTCATAGAAAAAAAAATTGGTATCTCAGGTCGGTGCAAAGGAGGAAGGGATGGCGGAGGGACCTGAGGGATAGGAACCTTGTTGGGAAGGGGTTTTAGGACCTAAGGACAGCGGTGCTGCTCTTGGTGCCTAAGATGTACTGCAGGCAATAGCAGTGGCATGGTGGAGATATGTGTTGCCTTACAGTCCCTAGCACAGAAGAGTTCAGCCGTGAGGACCAGGAATGTGGCACACAGGAGAGAGCAGCGAGTGGGGGCAGCAATGGCAGGAAGGATGCAAAGAAGGTGGCTTTTATTTTCCAAACTAAACAAAAGCTCTGTCTTTGTGTGTGTGTGTGTGTGTGTGTGTGTGTGTGTGTGTGTGTGTGTGCGTGTACATATCACATTACTGGGCTTACTGGAGCATGGGTGAAGATGTTGTTAAGGGAGTGAGTAACCATTACAATGTTCCTCCCCGTCACGGGGTTGCCCCTTCAGTTAACCTTCTACATCTTGTATATAACTTTTTGACATTGTCATATGATGTTGTCATATGTATTCATAGCCATCTCAGGGCTCAGGCTGCAAGCGGGACACACCTGAATTTCCCAAGATTATATGCACCCGGAAATTAATTTTATTTTTGATTCCCAGCTGTAATTTTGCTACTGTTATGAGTCATAATGTAAAGATCTGATAAAGGACCCAAAGGGTACGTGACCCACAGGTTGAGAACCCATGATCTAAATGTTTGAAGGTGTGAGCATCAACTTTTTTTCAATTTCAAAGCTTTATTGTGCAAGACAGAGGGGCACACTTCTGCCTCCCACCTCTAAACTTTTAAATTGCTATTGCTCTGAGATCCTGGTGACCCCTTCATGATCTCCACTGGAGTTTGAAGAAAGTATAACCAAGAAAGCTCAAGGCTTTCTTCCTTAAACACAGGCAGTATATTATATTACAGTTTGTCTTTACATTGAAGATGAAAACCACACTGGAATTTATAATTAAGCTAAATTTAGTTTTCCTTCCTAAATGTCTTTGCTGCATACTTTTAACTATGCTTATGACTTCTTGTCCCTAATGTTGTGTTGTATACAATGTCTTCATCCTCTTTTGGAACATTGAGCATAAACATTTTTTTTAAAAAAAATTTGTCACTTTGTTTTGTTTTCTAAAACAGAGTCTCCTGTAACCAAGGCTGGCCTCAAACTTGAATGTAACTAAGTGTGTCCTTGAACCCCTGATCCTCTTGCCTCCAACTTCCAAGTGCTGGGATTATAGGAGTTCACATCTGGCTAGAAGGCAAATTCTTTGTGACCACCCTCCACCCCCATCCCCCACTGGTGTGGGAAGTCCTTCTGTCTATGTGTTGCTTTTATTGGTTAATAAATAAAGAAACTGCTTTGGACCTATAGCAGGGCAGAACTTAGGTAGGTGGGGAAGAAGGAACTGAATGCTGGGAGGAAGAAGGCAGAGTCAGAGAGACACCATGAAGCCGCCAGAGTCAGACATGCTAAATCTTTGCTGGTAAGCCACTGCCACGTGGCGATATACAGATTAATAGAAATGGGCTAAATTAATATAAAAGAGTTAGTCAATAAGAAGCTAGAGCTAATGAGCCAAGCAGTGTTTTAATTAGTTTCTGTGTGATTATTTCAGGGCTGAGCAGCTGGGAACAACCAAGCAGTCTCCCTCCATTCAACAAATTGGCGCCAACACTGTAGACTAAATCCATGTAAAACATGAGCAGGCTTGAAAGGGAATTCTAGACATAAAAAGCAAAGTTTAGCCACATTTGTTTTTCAGCTGGCAGCTTGCCACAGCTCCATTAAGAGAGGTTTTCCTGATTCAGCCATAGCAGAAAAAAAGCCGCGTGGTTTTAAAAAGTGGCTTCCTGGGCCATGCTGCCAGCACAAACTCTGGCTATAGAGCATTTGAATGGCGTTTATGGGCTCGGGTGTTTGTGTGCCCACTTGGGGTCAGGAGGAATGTAGCTGAGACCATGCCCGTGGCTCAGCACTCCTCGCCTGGGCAGGCAGCAGGATCAGGTCTACTAGGCTTGTGCGGGCAGGAGAACATGGTGGAGTCCTGCCACCATACACAGAGATATTTCCAGCCTGTGCAGCACTCTGCTTGGCAGATTTAGCTGTTGCTCATATAAAAAGGGTTTGTATGTTGCATGCTCATTCCTGGAGTTGAGGTGCTGAGTGGGGCTCCTGCCTGGTAGCCCCAGGGATGGCAGTGGTGGTATCTCTACCATTTTAAAGGTGCAGAGAGATGGAGCCAGCATCCAGAGCAGCTGCAACCAAGCTGCTTACCATCTTAAAAGCTCTTTAAGACAGTAAAGAATTACAGATATGCAAAAAAAAAAAAAA
>NW_026067920.1:23031884-23073938 GCF_014885135.2 Alexandromys fortis
TTCCAAATTTGGGTCTAAGAATATGTTGCTTTGGAAAAGAGGTTCTTCTCTTGTTTCCACAGAGGATGAGAAGCTGGGGATTGCTTCCAGACTGGTGTGGTTTGATAAAACAAGACCCTCTGAAAGATTGCTGTAAACACCCTCAAAGAACTACTTTGCTCAGCTGGTGACTGAGATGAACCTAGCACACAGGATACACTATAAAAGACCTGATTAACAGTGCCCCAAACAGCAGGAAGCAGTATGGTAAAAACTATACCTATATTCCCAAATATTGTCTATAAATGTTTGTTTACATTTAAAGGGGGATATGCTATAGAGATTTGCATTAGTATGGATCTTGGTTTATTGATACAAATTTAAAGTCAATTTTGTTATATGTATATGTATTTCTGATCTTGATTAAGGTATTTTGTTTGTGTAGCTCATTTAAAAATGTAGTGTATGATTAAGAAATATATGTTAATAGATACTCATCTATAATAGTCAAGCTTGTAGTCATGTTAGTTTGATTTTCTAGATGTATAAAGATATATTTCAGATAGATGGCATTCTTCAAATCTTTCAGAGACTTTCAGAATATGGCATTTAAAATGTTTAAGAACTTAAGACTTTTCATGACAGTGAGACACATCTGCTCCTGGCAATACCAGCTACTTCAAGAGGATGATGGGTACCAAAGAGGCTCCTTATGGAGTTTGCTAGCCATTTGGGCAAGAAATTGCTCCTGCCTGGACTGCTGATCTGGACATGCAGGACCCACAAAAAAATGACTGCTGAATTTGATTGAAGGTGAGATGGTCCTTCAGGGTCCCTGCTACACAAAAGAGTCTGCTAGACATTCTGCAGGACACAGAAGAAAGTTACTGACAAACTTCCAGTATAGGTGGAATTGTCTTTGAAATTTCCTGCTTCATGGAAAAGTCTGCTGGATTCTATGGCCTGTAGGCTGAAGATGGAGGTCCCAATGGTACAGAAGAACTCTGAGTGACTGTCCAGGTAGCGAGATGTCTCTGTCAATTCCAGAATTTTGGAAGTTGCTTGCAATGCACCTTCTGTAATTAATTCCTGTAGGTAATATTATATCCTTCTGGAGTCTTTGATGGAGTTGAAGAATAGATTTAGTTTTCCTTAGTTATGATAAAAGACAAAATAGATACAAATATTTTAACTGTAATTCTTGCTTGATAACTGTTTGTTATATGTAATTTTGCTATGTTAAAGATAAATCCTTCCTTTTTGTTTAAACAGAAAAGGAGAAATGGTGTGTGGGAGGTCTTTCTGTCTATATGTTGCTTTTATTGGTTAATGAATAAAGAAACTGCTTTGGACCTATAGCAGGGCAGAACTTAGGTAGGCAGAGAAGATGGAACTGAATGCTGGGAGGAAGAAGGCAGAATGAGAAAGACGCCATGGAGCCACCAGAGTCAGACATCCCAAATCTTTGCCGGTAATCCACTGCCACATGGTGATATACAGATTACTAGAAATGGGTTAAATTAATGTAAGAGTTAGCCAATAAGAAGCTAGAGCTAATGGGCCAAGCAGTGTTTTAATTAATATAGTTTCTATGTGGTTGTTTTGATTCTGGGTGGCAGGAATGAACAAGCAGCCTCCTCCTACACCCCACCTCCACGTCCTCCTTTACCCCCCTCCTATCCCCCCACCCCCCCCTCCCTTCCCACTCCCACCAAGCTGTTCCTTCAGTACTTTAATGCAGATTTGGGTAAGGGTTTTCTGAGTATTTCAGAGATAGATAAAGAACAGAGCTGGGCTCTCCCTGATGGTGATGATGATGATGATGATTTCTTCATCTTCCTCCTCCTTCTTTGGTTTTTCTAGACAGGTTTTCTCTGTATATCCCTGGCTGTCCTGGAACTCACTCTGTAGACTAGGCTGGGCTCAAACTCAGAAATCTGCCTGCCTCTGCCTCCCAAGTACTGAGATTAAAGGTATGCACCACTACTGCCCTGTTTAACTTTTTTAAAATATTATTTATTTATATCTCATATATGAGCACTCTGCATATATGTCTGAATGTCAGAAGAGGGTATCAGGTCCTGTTATAGATGGCTGTGTGTAGTGAGGAGCGGTGGGCTGTGTTCCCGCCCAGCTCCCACACGGCTAGCTTTATACCCGGAAATAACAACACACAAATTGTATTAATTTAAACACTGCCTGGTTCATCAGTTATAACCTCTTATTGGCTAGCTCTTCCATATTGATCTAACCCATTTCTAATATCTGTTTTGCCACTTGAGTGTGGCTTACCGGGACGAATCTAACGGGCATCCATCTCAGAGAGGAAAATCATGGCAACTGCCTGACTCGGCTTCTTTCTCCCAGCATTCTGTTCTGTTTACTCCGCCTACCTAATTTTTTTGTCCTATTAAAGGGCCAAGGCAGTTTCTTTATTTAACCAATGAAATCAACACAAAACAGAAGAGTCCCACATCAGCTGTGAGCCACCACGCGGGTGTTGAGAAGTGAGTTCAGGACCTCTGAAAAGATACTGATCCAGTACTCTTAACTGCTGAGCCATCTCTCCAACCTACAGTTTGACTTCTTACAAAAAATAAAAAGTGAATTTTTTGGCCAGGTGTGGTAGTGCACACCTTTAATCCCAACACTTGGGAGGCAGGTGGATCTCTGTGAGTTTGAAGCCAGCCTTGTCTACATAGTCAGTTCCAAGACAGCCAGAGCTAAGACTCTATCTCAAAAAATTAAAAAAGAGAGAGAGGGGAAAAAAAGGAAAATTGAAATTTTGATCACTTTATGATGTGCGGGATTGAAGGTATGATCTGGCCTCACCTGGACCATGGTCACACACACTCCTCACATGAGCCGGGGATCACAGGGCTCCTGCTGCCGCCGCTGGAAGCATGCCAGTATCAAGACCTATGCTCACTGCCTTCAACGGGAAATCGGTCTTCCTTCGTGCAGGTCAGTATGGCGGTTCCTTTCCCAGATGTTCTGAACATTCCAGTAGGGGATCCCTTCACACGAGCTCCAAAAGGCCCTGCTGCATGATCCTGTTTCTACAGCCCGAGGGACTGAGACTTGTCCTCTGCCAGACCTCAGGAGGAGGCCATTGTCTTTCCCATCTGGAGGGGCCACTTCAGAGGGTTGGGCCTGGACATCTCAGGGTGAAATGTTGGGAGACTCACGGCATTTATGCCGAAGAGCAGCTCACACCAAATGAGAAAAAGAAGCGTCTTAGAACATGTGTCTGCTTGCTTGGTGGCAGCTCTTCTCAGACACGAGCTACTACTTGTGACCAGCTCCCATCTCTCCACGACCACCCTTTCTGGAGAACAGCAGTGATTGTGTGTCTCACGAGCACATGATGTGTGGTTTCCAAGGCACCGAGATAAGGCTGGCTTCTGGGGCCCACTCTGCCAAGAGAAGTCCTTGCTTGCACCCACTGGTTAACAGAGAGGCCAGGAGCTCCCTTTCCCATGCAGCTTTGGTGATCTTGGCCTCAAACTGAACTTCATGCAGCCTTCCTCGTGGATTGATCCTTGGTCCTTACAGATGTCCTAATTACTCAGGCAATTAGACCTCAGCCTAGTGCCATGACATCTTTGAGTCCCTCTCTATACGTCACTTGCTGGACTAGGATGGGTGGGAAGGACCACAGGGGAAGGACTTTCTGTTCCTGTCTGGGAGAGGCTTTACTGATCTCGACGCGGGGCTGAGAAACCCAGAGCATTAGTGTTGAGTGCCTGGGCCACCTCAGAACCTGAGCATGGGAGCCACCGACCCTGAGAGAAAGTTGTGGCATCCTCTGTGGAGTCAGGGTTAGAATTACTCTCAATGCGGTCAGAAAAACTGCCATCGCAGAGAGAGAGAGAGAGAGAGAGAGAGAGAGAGAGAGAGAGAGAGAGAGAGAGAGAGAGAGAGAAACTGCCTGGGGCTAAACTCCTCTTTGTTCTCGCCTTTCTTGTGTGGCTGGGGTGCGCAGTGAGAGCAAGTCACCTCAGGTAAATGAGGAAAGGGACTGTCAGTCAGAGGCAGCTCATCCACCCAGACAGGAAGGGAAGGACCAGATTCTCCAGATGTGCTCGATCAGCAAGGGGCAGGGGTGGCCCGAGCTTCTGCGGAGCAGCCCCCAGAGCTAACCTCTCAGACTCAGCCTTTGAAGGTCTTTCCCACGAGCGAACCACTGTGCACTCACATCTTCACGAACACCATGACCTTTACTTAGTAGGACCCGGGGAAAGTCAGAGCATATGTTCCCACTGTGAAACAGATCAGCACGCAAGATTGACACGGCCAGCCCACTGCCACCTGAATCATTCTTTCCAGATGTGGTGAGAGGGAAGGCAACCAGCTGGTGCCGTGGGGAAAGTCCTGGATCCAACTGTCAATCACACGCTGACTAGTCACACAGACTGCCATTGCTGGTGGTCCTGCCTCCTCATGGAGCCTTCTCATCTGTGAAGGGCACGGGCAGCGAGATGGGGAGCATCCAGGCCTGGCATTCTGCACAGAGGATGCATGCTCTCTAAGTGCAAGAGTGTATAGAATTTAAAAAGGCAAAAACCTCTGTAGAGATCGAGACAAAGTATGCACCCCAGGCTGGCCTCAAATTTGTCACCTCCCTGCTCCACCCTCCCAAGAGTTGGAATTACAGGGAAGGGCAACACACTGAGAGTGAGCACACTTAGGAGCCTATGCCATCAATTTGGTTGTGGGCTGTAGCAGCATTGTATACTGGACTTGGTGTTAAAGATTTTGGTTTGGGGGCTGGAGATGTATCTCAGCAGTTAAGAGCACTGGCTGCTTTTCCAGAGGAGCCGGGTTCAATTCTCAGCACCCACATGGCAGCTCACACCTGTCTATAACTCCAGTTCCAGAGGATTGCACACATCTGGCTTTCTTGGGCATTGCATGCACATAAGGCACAGACACGCGCACAGGCTAAACACTCAAACACACAAAACAATTCAAAAAGTAAGGAAAGAAGGGAGGGAGAGAGGGAGGAAGAAAGGGAGGGACGGACGGACGGACGGAAAAGGGAGGGAAGACAAAAGCAACTTGGGGCGAAGGGGTTCTGGCTCACAGTCTGAGGGTACCATCCATCATGGCAGGAAGTCACAGCAGCAGGACTCGAGGCAGCTGGTCACACTGCACCTATAGTCATGAAGTCAAGAGGAACAAATGCTTGTGCCATCTCCCTTTCCCATTTTTATTCATCTTTATTTTATGCGTGTTTTACCTGCATGTTTGTCTGTGTAGCACACTTGTGTCTGGTACTTACGGAAACCAGGAGAGGGTCTTGGATCCCCTAGAACTGGAGTTATGGGTGGTTATGAGCCATCAAGTGGGTGCTGGGAACTGAACCCAGGTCCTCTGCAAGAGCAGCAAGTGTTCTTAACCACTAAGCCATCTCACTATCTCTCCAGTCCTGTCTCCTGTTAACATAGTCCAGGGTCCCACGCCAGGGAGCAGTGGGGCCCATACAGGTCCTCCCGCCTCAACAAGCCAGATGAAGATGTTCCTGCACAGGTATGCCCAGAGGTGTCCCGCAGATGACTCTATCATGGCTGAGATGCAGAGTCACGCCAGCCTCCCCATCTCCACCGAGATGTAAATGACATAGGAAGCCATGGGCAGAGCTGAAGCCCTGAGCCATCAGAAGCTTCTTGTCTAGGTTAAAGCCTCTTAACAGGCTGACAGCCCCAAGTACACCGGACCTTCTGCAAGCCTGTTCTCTCCCAAGGAAAGAAA
This sequence comes from Alexandromys fortis, assembly GCF_014885135.2. Lineage (NCBI taxonomy): Eukaryota > Metazoa > Chordata > Mammalia > Rodentia > Cricetidae > Alexandromys > Alexandromys fortis. Next base: position 23,037,618 of record NW_026067920.1, read on the forward strand.
GTAGCTGCTGGTTGTCTTGGGAATCTACACCATAGTTGCTGCAGGGACCAGGCCACCCTGCACAGCTCTAAAGTTTCCCTTTTCTCAGTCAGGGACCCTCTGCAGCAATGGCTTTGCCTACCATCCTCCCGGCTTTGTGGTGGGGGGCGGAGAACATTAGCCACACATCTCACTGATTTCCTGCTTCCTCCTCACAACTCACTTTTGAGTGTTTCAGGAAAGCACGTGGAGCTGCCTTGATTCGTTTTCTTCTCTCTGCCAGTCTGATGACCCTTTTTTCTGTGTCTAGCCTACTCTTCCCAGGGATAACAAGGTCAGGGCACTTGAGATCACCAGATCCCCTCAGAGCTTGGGGAATAGGTTTGGGCAACCTCACGAGTGTGGGCCTTATTGTCTGCTGTCCCATGTGAAAAGCAGAGGCCGTGTCTCCCCTGCCCTCAAGAGAGGGAGTCAGCAGAGAGCTCTCCCCTAGTAGCCCCAGCCTTGGTCTTCGATATCAGTGAAGTTCTAGGAGTTGCTCTCGCCTTCCAGAATGACACCTGTGCTCCCAAGGAGGACCAGCCTGAATCATCTCTGATGGATCATCACATTCGCCATCCCATAATTCCTTCCTAGTTATGAATGAAAGAACAACAAAAAAATGGCCCATGGGCTTATCTAGGGGCAGCCAATAGAAGAGAGGACATTGAACCTGACGGAGCCGCGTTGTCAGTGATGGCTTCTGTGAGGGGTGGCGGGGGCAAGCGCATGATGGAAGGAAGGCAGGCCTAGCCTCACGGCTGCCTGGGACCTCAACCCAGCAAGACCAGTGAGTAAGTCCTTGATCTGTGGCATCCGGGAAACTAGAGAGGGCAGAGTACAGTTGCCAAGGAATGTAGTTCAAGGGAATAGACCCAAGATTGGTCTGAGAGGTCCTTGCTCTAAGGGTCAGAGAGTCCAGGAAGAGAGATGTGTAAGCAGCGATCATGCTGGCTGCGCTCTCTGGAGAGCTCCTTTCCCTTGCCCCTCATGCTGAACCCGGCACGGATACACCACCCCTTTACAGTCAGGAGAGCAAGCAGTTACAACGGTGACCAGGCCTCTCAGAGTCAAGTGAATCTTCATACTGCTATTGAACATGCTACATGCCAGTTCCAGGCCCCTGCCAGGTACTTTCCCTAGTCCTCAGGCAGAATTCCCATTGACAAGTAAGGCCTGCAAAGGTGACGGAGGCGGTGAATACAAGTCTATAAACTCAATATCCCTGTACATTAAACAAACAAAAAAACAAACGAGAAAACCAGCACCTCTCTTGACCCTGGAGCTCACCAATTTGGTTAGGCTAGCTGGCTGGCAAGCTCCAGGGATCTATCTGTCTACACCCTCTGGCACTAGGACATAGTCAAATTTTTCATTGGGACCATCACCTCCCCAATAATGACACACAGACTTAATGAACGCTTGACCAATAGCTTAGGCTTATTTCTAACCAGCTCTTACAACTTAAACTATCCCACATCTTTTAATCTACCTTCTTTATGTGGCTCCGTTACCTTTTCTTTGCAATGCCCGGGCCGCTTGCTCTGCACCTCCTGGCGCTCCACCCTTCTTTCCAACTCTCTCTATGCCTATGAATCCAACCTAGCTATTGGCTGCTCAGCTTTTTATTAAACTAATCAGAGTGACACATCTTCATAGTGTACAAAAGATCATTCCCCAACACTGGGATTACAGGTCTGTGGCGTCTGGCTGCCTGGCTTTGGTTTAGCTTTGGTTTAGCTTTGGAAACCCAGGTCCTTACTCTTGCACAGTAAGCACCTTACCTGCTGAGCCACATCCCCGCCCCTGTACCTGTCTACCTCTCAGGTAGAGCTGTGTTGGCTCTGCCCTTCAACTGCCCACAGGACAAGTCAGCAATCAGCCTCAGGGTCCCCAGGACCATCCCAGACCCCATACTGCTGGAGGATGGTAACCTGGCTGACTCTGCCACCTTCTGACCCCTACAGCGGTCTCAACAAGAGGAAGGAAGGAAGAGGGAACAGGCAGGAAGAGCCACAACCTGGGCCAGGCTCGATAGCAGCATTCTCAGCCTCACACCTAGTTTGAGGGTATATAAGCGTGACCAGTATAAACCAGAGACAAACTCACCACGTGATGTGCTTTCTGCTTGGTTTTGTTGTTATTGTTGTTTGTGGGTGGGACTAACAGTCAAAAGACCAGAAGCCACATCTGGAGGGATACCGACTATGCCTGTCCCTCGGCTAGTGGTGACAGAACCAGGATTCAGATCTAGGCTGTGAGACTCTAGCATCCAGGAAATTCCCTCCTGAGCCAAGCATGATAGCCCATGCCTGAAATCCCAGCACCCAGGCTGAGGTTGGAGGATTGCTGCGGCAAGCAGAGCAAGTGCTCTTAGTTGAGGGGCCATCTCTCCAGCCCCCGCTTTTATAAAGTACTCTTTGAATTATGAAAACAATGTGAAGCCCTCATACACTGTACACAGTTTCCTCTTTAGTAGCATGTTACACTTGGAGAACCGTTTTCCTACTTGATGGAACAGTGTAGTTTTACGGTGGCTATGAGAGGGTCCTGGCAGAATCTCTGTGTTCTTGTGTCCTAGAACAGAGACTGGGCAGCGACGTGTGGACAGAGCTAGAAGCAGAGATGGTTTATTAAGGGGAAAGAGCACTTACTTCCAAGAGGAGAGTGGGCCAGAGGAAGGGGAAAGGTCAGAGGCTCCAAGGCCTGAACCTGAGCTATGAGTCACACCCACCCCACCGCCCCCCACCCCACATACACCAGGAAAAATTAAAGCATACTTTTGAGTGAGAAAACAGCATTGCTGGCAAGATTGGCTCAGTGAACTCACACCAGGGGGACTGAGTTCAGGTGTTAGAATCCACATAAGGCAAAGGAGGGAGCAGCGTCCACCAAGTTGGCATCTGACCTCAACGTACATGCCTGTCCTGGCATAAAAGTCATGCACACAGAGTAATAATAATTAAGAGATGTTTTCGATGACAACAGTGGCAATCTGTAGACAACTTTGAGGAAGGGGCTTCTGGAGTAGATAAAGACATCATCTCGTTAAGCCTGCTGCAAGACTTATTTTTTTCAGATTTTGTTTTTAATTACATGAGTGTGTGCATAAGACAGAGACAGACAGAAACAGAGACGGGAGTGGATGTTAGTGCATGTGTGTGCAGTGCCTCTGGAGGCCAGAAGACAGTGTGGTATCACCTGGAGCTGGAATTACAGGTAGTGAAGGGTGCTGGGAAGCAAACTTGGATCCTTTGAGCCTTCCCTCAGTTCCCTAAAAGAATTATCTTGAACTCTCTTTTGGTCCCACCATCTTTTCAGATCAAGGAACCTCAGCAGAGCTGAAACTACAGACTGGGGCTCCATGAGCTCTGCTTCCACTGAGGTAAGTGAGCTGGATTAGCGGTCATGAGCAGGAAAGCCCTCACCCGGAGTCTGGATGCAGCAGCATGAGAAGCGGGGATCCCAGCACAACTGCCTCTGCTAGAGAAAATATTCCTTTCACATGCGGCTCTTTCATGTGAGACTTAAGGTCTGAATCTATTTATCCCTAAGGAGGGCCTCATTTGCCTACCACACATTTTCTTGGAATAGTGACCAAAACTGTTGAATTGCTTACAGTAAAGTTCTACCAGGAGAGACAGGAGGATCTCTCTAAGTTCGAGGCCAGCCTGGTCTACAAACAGAGTTCCCAGAACAGCCATGGCTGTTACACAGAGAAACTCTGTCTCGAAAAACAAACAAACAAAAAAGCAATAACAACAAATCTCCCTTCTGGTACCCAGGTGCTCTAGAGTGTTGGCTGTAACCCTGGCAGGTGGCCCTCAGGAACCACCTGCCATCCTGTTAGGTTCCTTAGCCACCCTTTGAAGACAACAGCTTCAAACTCTCAGAAATCCCACAGATGCCTAATGTAAAGCCCATGAGGTACCCCCAGCTCAGTCCACACTCAAGCTGAGTGTCTTTCATATTTTAGTATCTTTGTTAAACCTTGACTCTCCTTCATTCCAGCTAGTCCTAAAATTTTTTTCTGAACCAAAGCCACAAATCCCAGGTCCAAGTTGAAGACCCTAAAAGACTAGATACACTTTAGGATGCTGTAGGTGACAGCAGGGTGCCGTGCCTCCTGCTCCCGCCCTTCACAACGCTAACACCCCTGTGCATTCTGCTCGCCAAGCCCACAGACTTATCCTGGTTCCCGGCTAAGAAGCTGCTTCTTCAGTTGGATTTGACCATTGCTGTCCTAAAGTACAGCTGCTGCTCGTTACCTAAGGAAGCCAGCTGGCACAGTTGGGGCAATGACAGGAACAGGGCGGTGCAACTGATAATTAGTCCTTGCTAAAGAGGCCGTTAGCATTCCTGGAAGGAGGGGCCCGATCCTCAGGTCCAACCATGACTCTTCCCAGCCCCAGGTGCCCGGGGTCCTTGGCAGGCAGGAAAAAACAGTAGGTGGAAGGTTGACGGGGTGGGGCAGTGGCACTCTTGTGAGTCAGCCCCACTGGGACTGACCTGCTGGGCAGCTGCTCCTGACACTCACCCTGTCCTTAATGCCAGCAAACTCACTGGTTTGCCAAGCTGGACAAAGTCCTGTTGGATCTGTCAGTCCCCTTTTTATCCATCCAGGAAGGCAAGCGACAGTCCACGGAGACACCGGGAATGAAGAGAAATCCATTGGTTTTGGATGAGAAAACCAGCACAGAATAGCAAACCTTGGTTTCAGTTGCCAAGGTCTAAAGGCTTAGCTAGTGCCCGGCATAGCCTTTAACGTCAGTGCTTGGGAGGGAGAGGCAGGCATAGCTCTGTGAGTTTGAGGCTAGCCTGATCTACACAGCGAGTTCCAACCCAATCAGGGCTACATCATGAGACCCTGTCTCAAAAGCAAAACAAAATAACTCAGATACTTTGTGCCTCATTCAGAGCTCAGAGTCTTGGGGTGACAGGAGGTCCATGCCTACTAGAATAATCATTTTCTTTTTTAAATTTTTTGAGATACGGGTTATCTGTGCAGCCCTGGCTGTCCTGGAACTCATTCTGTAGATCAGGCTAGCCTTGAACTCAGAGCTCTGCCTACCTCTGCCTCCTGAGTGCTGGGATTAAAGGCGTTCCCCACCATCGCCTGTCAAATAATGGCCATTTTCTTTTCCTTGAGTAGAGTGTGAGACAGAGAAGTTAGGTTCCCGCTACAGAGAGTTCAGGGGGGGGGGGGTGCCCGTGTATGTTTGGAAGCCAGAGATCAACATCCAGTGTCCTACTTTCTAACTTTTTGAGTCTCTTGCTGAACCTGGAAGTCACTGGCCCAAATGATCCTACTGTCTCTGCCTCCCTAGTACTGGGATTCTAGGTACATTTTATCACACCCCACTTCTTTATGTGGGTGCTGGACAGCAAACTCGGGTCCTCTTACTAACTGGGCCATCTCCACCATCCTGTTTTTTCTCTTTTTCTCAGATACTAGCTCAAACCTAAGCCTCCCCCCACCTCGTACACACACACACACACACACACACACACACACACACACACACGTCTCACTCCCTGAAGAATACCTCACAAGTGGCTGTCACACACTTTCCTCACTGAGATGCCTATCTTTCTGACCTCTAACAAAAGGCATGACCTCCACTTCTCCATCTGCCTTCTCTCAGCAGCTCACAAGAATGTCTGAACTGTTGTGCGTGCGTGTGTGCATGGCGTGTGCGTGTCTCTGTTTCTCTTACATTCTAATAACATTGTCCACAGGTTTCCGTCTACATCTGTTTTTAAGTATTTTTATACAGGAGGCTAAGAACCCAGAAAGAGGAGACCCCACGTCCCTAGGCAACAGTACCACTAAGTGAAGATTGCCGGTCCTTAGCAACCTCTTTGTTTTTCTCAACATTTCACAACACACCTGCACTTCTTTTCTCTCCCAGGCTACGGTGCTCCTTGCTTGGCTCTGCATTTCCATTTCCTCTTTTCCTTTCATTTGTGTCTCAAAATTTGTGGGCAGAGCTGCTCCAGAGATGGCTCAAGGGTTACGAGTGGTTACTCTCCAAGCAGAGAACCCAAGCTCAGTTCTTAGCACCAACATGGGGCAGCTCACAACCACCGTAGCTGCAGTTCTGGGGGATCCAATGCCCTCCTGGCTCTGTGGGCACCTGTGCTCACACATGGACATACCTGCTCCCCCATGTATGCACAATTAAAAAATAATTTTTTTAAAAAAGAATTGCTGTCAGTGCAAGGCTCCTTCCTTCGAGGGGATCCAGGAAGAACTGAAGAATGGATCCAGGGCTTGTTACAAGAGTTTCTAGGGCAAAAGTCCAGACTCTGACAGGCCTTCAAAAGCTATGGTTAAACATACACTCCCCTCCCCCCACTAAGCGATGAGTAGTGAAAGCAGTGATTCATTCAATGTGGCCACACTGAGAAGAACAACAAGGGGGCCAGATGGCCTAGAGCCAGTCCTGGGGTACTGTCTTGAGCTGGGTTTCAAGAGAACTGGGGGCCGAGGTATGCTAACACCGCGGTCCTGGTCCTCTTACCCTGCAGGGTGGTCTCCAGCAGTTCCTAGTGCGTGACAGAATAAGATGGCTCTCAGGAGAGGGTGACCCCTGTTCCAGAGTATAGCAGGGCCTCGTGGGTAACTGTTGGGGGAGAGGGGGTTCTGTCTAAAGACTTTCTGTTCTTCTGGAGCCCAAGGTGGTTCAAGAGCCAGTTAAGATAATTTATTCCCGTGCCTTCAGCCTATGTGAAGGAGACAGACACAAAATGAAGGCGGAGCTGTGGAGCTTCCGTCTTGCTTTAGATATGACATGGGCCCAAGTGAGGAGTCAACACTTCAGCAAAAACAACTTCAAAGTCCCCTTTTCGGGTCCATGCTGGGGGGAGCAGAGACGGGGACCTGCCAGTCATTCCTGTCTCCTGGGCAAAGGTGAAGACGCCTGACACGCGTGTGCCTATGGGTGCACAGGCACACTGCGGGAGGCGGATAGAGAGATTGATGCCCAGTGGTTTCCTGCATCCCTCTCCACCAGGCACCAAGCAAGGGTCTCTTGTCTGAACCCAGAGCTCACTACCAACTCTATAGCAAAGAAAACCTTGCCATCTTTCTTCTCGAATGTTGGTCAGGGAGGTCTTTAAGCGTCGCCATCCAGCAGTGGTAAACTTGTGCAGGTTGTTAGTGTCACTATCAAGTTCCTCTGACCGAGGAGCTGTGCATCTTTGGGGACTTTCAAGTGTTGCTGTGCCTTGTTACAGTCACTTTCACAGGACCCTGCTCCTTCACTTTGCTGGTGAGATTTCCATTGGGGCTTATGAGTTTCATGCTACGTCGGTTTTGTGCATAAAGACAGAAATACCTTAGTGAGAAACTCTACAGCTGTGGGAGGAACTTTCCAGGCGAGGGACAGGCCAGGGTACAGTAAAAACCACCGAGAAGCTCCACACGTGGACCGAAGGGCATGGGAACGGCCGGAGCAGGTGAATCATTCAGGCATTAGGCCAAAAGACGGATACAGGACAGGGTGTGAAGGGTGACTGAGGGCAGACCGTCACTCCTCCGTGTAAGAGGTCAAAGCTGCTGACGGATCACTGAGAGTCTACTGCTAATCTCATGCGGTAAGGATAACACGAACCTGGCACTGAGTCTAACTACCAAGTCCGGCAGGCGCCTCAGCTGGGTTCATTTATTTCACCCGAGTGGACTCCATTTGCATTTCTATCAGACTTCTGAAACTCCTGGAACTCTGCTGCAGGCTCTTAACCCCCTGTGCTCTGTAAGCTACTTGTATATAGATATTGAGATATACTTACCATATGATGTATGCTAATCTCAGTACTTAAGAATGGAATAAGGATTCCATTCTTATACCCCTATGTGCCCCTTGGCCAGGGCTATCGAAACAAGTGAGACTAACTGGTGATTGCTGCCGACAGCACTAACAGACTCTGTGAAGTTAGCATTAAGTTCTGCGATTGGGGGGAAACGAGGGTGCTCATCTATGTTTCGGACACGGTGCAGCCGCAGCCAGCCAGAAACAAGCAGGGTTGTACGATATTCCCTGTTTGGCAGAAGAACAGATGCCAGACGGTAAGCCGGTGGTTCCTGCTGAGAGGAATGAAACACAGGCTAGGCACCAGCGTGAAGAGCAGAGCAGCCTGAGCTTGGAATCCAGAGAAAAAAAGCCCTGATGTGGGTGCTTGAGGTAAGGGCCAGCATCCAGCGCTAATCATTGGGCTACCCCACTCTGGCAAGTCCCTCACGCCAGACAGGACAGGGCAGAGAGAGGAGACAGAGAGAGAGCAACTGTGGAACAGTCTTCCTTTGTCTTCCTTTCCTCCCTGGGGGCCTTCTGTCTAATTTCCTCAACAAACAGCTCCAAGCTCACTGAATTCCTTCATCGATCACTTATGACTGACCAGGTACAGATGAAGCCGTTCTCCAGAGGCAGCACCCCTGCCCCGCGGGACTTCTCACTCACTTTCTCGCGAAAAGTCAAGAACAAATACCAGATTCAAATTAAATCAACCCGGGCTGTTAGTTCAACATCTTGTGAAACACGGTGGGAGTTTTAAGCCATCATCCATCCAACTCACATCTTTCTTCAGGAAACAGTACGGTCGGTTCATGCCGCAGTCCCCACCTAAGGTGACTAGGGGCTAATCTCTGGCAAGAGGCAACGTCTCTGCCCTTGTGGAACCTTCTACTCCCTTTCAGATAAAACCCGGGGGAGAACAAACTGAACTCAAGTTAAAATCAGTTTATCGAGTTGTTACATAACATTATGAAAAAACGCCTTGAGACTGTTGGAACGGGGAGCTCTATGCCCAGTAAATTACTGTCCTCCATCCCAAACAGCATCCCCGGTCCCAAGCAACCATCTAAAGAGCAAGCAGGGGGACTCATGGCGCCGTGGAACCAGAATGCTGCACTTCTAGTAACAGAGAGACCTTGGGCCTTTGTCTTGTCAATAACAATAGGAAGGTAAGGGAAAGTTCATCCCATCCTGGGAGGAACAATAAAAGCACACTTCTAATGGCCAGTAGCCCATTGGAGCATCCTGGAATAAGAGCAACCATCTAACTTAATCAGTGTGATACCCTTCTCTCAAGACTTGGAATTGGGACCCATGAACGTTTTACTTCTTTAGGTTCAATGAAATTTTATTTTAATACAAATGTACTAAGATATGACTTGCTAATTTTTTATTGCTCTGACAAAATATATCACAGAAACAATGTAAAGGAGAGGTGACAAACATCCATAATTCACCAAATTACCAGAAACCACCCACCCCACCTCTTGGGGATACGGGCGTTGTGTTTTCTAGATTGCTTCCTGTTGTCTGGGGGTGACAACATCTTTGGGGGACCCTGAGAAAATCGGTATGATGGTCGAGTCCTGCAAAAGCTAGCTGTATGACTTTTTGTTTAGTCTCTGTATGATGGGAAAGTGAAGAACTTACCTGAAGTCTTGGCTGGATAGGCTGTGAGGCTAGACCATCTCAGCTAGCAACTCTGAAGTTGTTCTAGATGCAGAATTTTGAGGAAACTGCAACAGAGGCATTCTGAGAGGCTGGATCACCTGGGATATTTGTCTGACTGGCCAACAGCTGAACAGGATAAAGTTAGGCAGGAAAGCCAAACTGAGAATGCTGGGAAGAAAGGCAGAGTGAGGAGTCACCAGTCAGACACAGAGGGAGCAGGAGATGAATGTGCCATGCTAATAAAGGTATCACCACATGGCAGAGTATAAATAAGGAATGTGGGTTAATTTAAAATGTAAGAGCTAGTTAGTAATAAGCCTGAGCTATTGGCCGAGCATTTACAAATAATAGAAGTCTCTGTGTGGTAATTTGGAAGTGGCTCCCAGGAAAGGAAAACTCCATCTACAAGGATATAAGGCATGAAAGAATTAAATAAATAAATATATACATATATGTGTGTGTGTGTATATATATATACACACACACAGTACAAACATTCCCATTCCAAAATGGAGATTAGAATACCAAGGAAGGCCCAGACCAAAGCACTCAAACTCAGAAGGAGCAAAAATTATGTCCTGTAACTGCCCAGTCTTCAGGGCACATGGGTGACTCCAACTCTTACAGCTCCACCATTTGTATCCTACATGTCTGGCACTACTTGTAGCCTGTGGTTTTTCTTGGCAGATGTTCCACAAGGCTGGCATCCAGAATTCCCTCTGCTCTCACAGCTTCCCACATCGTCCTCTCAGGAAATCCCCACAGGGAACCCAACCTGCTGCATGCTCTCAGGCAGAAGGAAGCCCCGTGGCCTTCTGGGAAGCTCCTGCATCCCATGACCTGTAAAGCCAGCATTGTGGGGAGGTCACAGCATCTAAAACCTGGTGAGGCCCAATCTTCTCATCCAGGAGTCTCCAGACCTGTCCTGGACACATCTGAGAAAACAAGAGGTCATCCCCATGGCTTCCCACATTCTGCAGCTTATGCTCTCTGCTTCAAGATAGACACCTAGGACGTCACCTTTCCAGACGTCAACTAGGAGCAGGATCTCAGAGCAGACCTGAGTTTGAGCATCTCAGGGGTAGGAATCTGAAGAGCCTGCAGCTAGATTCAACTGAGATCTCAGGAAAGGAAGTGGGCTCTCACGGTCTCACTCCTAACCAAACACCATCCACTTCCACTCACTTAAGCCAAAAAAGAGAAAGGAAAGCGGCCTTAGGGTTTCTATTGCTAAGAAGCAACACCATGACTAAGGCCGGACTTATAAGGGAAAACAATAAATTAAGGCTGGCTCCCAGTTCAGAGGTTTAACCCATTATCATCATGGTGGGAAGCACGGTGGCATGCAGAGAGATACGGCACTGGATAAGGAGCTGAGAATTCTGTATCTGGATCCACAGGCAGCGCCAAGAGACTGGCCCTGCTTGAGCATCTGACCTCAAAGTCCACCCCCCTCGGTGACACACTTTCTCTAGCAAGGCCACACCTCCTAACAGTGCCACTCTGTATGAGTGCATGGGGGCCATATTCTTTCAAACCACCAAAGAAGCTCACGTGGCTGGAAGGCCAAGACAACACAGATCAGGGGCTGCGGCTCCAGGGCTCACCTGTGTTTTATTGCCTCCCGCACATAAAGGCCTTTATTCTTGCCTTTATAATCTTCCTGAAGGTCCTCAGAGAGCTGGCTAGTAACTCCACTACCCCCATTTAATCGTGGGGGAGGGAAGAAGGGCCACTTTCCTGCCACAGGCGGGGGGCACTCCCCCACCCCATGACCTGTCTCCAGGAGAAGGATGAAGGCACTGCCTGATAGGCAAAAGCAGCAGCTACAACAATCCTCTCCATGGCAGCTCTTTTCAAACAAGAGAATCATCCCATCTCCGGGTAAACACAGAGCCAAATGCTCCAAAGTAGGAGAAGAGTCTGGGAGGTGGAGAGAGCTGCCAAGAACAGCCATCCTGTAAATAAAGTGGTTTGCTGGCCCCGACGGGGCCTCCTGAGCAGCAGTCATAGCTGCTGAGGTTGCCTGCCTGCTGGCTGAGGCAGCAGAGAGGGACTGGGCTGTCAAGCCCACTCTCTGAAAGCCAGCCAAAACCACATCACTCAGGAAGGCCCAGCTTCCCACAGGCTTTGGGGCTCTCTCCACCAGACCCGGCCCCTTCCTAGAGGTTACTCTTGTGGCAACTCTGCCCTAGCCAGTTGGGGCTCACTCCTGCCTAGGTGGCTGCTATATGGGTTTTTTTCTCCATCCTGGCCAGCAGGGTCTTATCCAGACCTCCAGGGATGTGGGCCAGCAGCACCACCCTCCCCAGGAGGGAAGACACAGCTAACGTGGGCATATTCTGCACAGGGGAATTGTCGGCCACTCACCCTCCACTTTGAGCTCCTCCATTTTGTTTCCTGAATCGGAGTCTTGCTCTATAGTCAGACCTGGCTGGTCTTGACCTGGCAGCAACCTTCCTGCCTCTGCCTCCTGAGTGCTGATACAGCCACTGCTGAGCAGCTGCTACATGCCAGCTCTGAGCTCTACACACACTGGTGTCTTTATTTATCTGTGCATTTCAAATGTCCAAACAGCTCTCATAGTTCTTAACTAGAAATAGACACTTGCCTTACTGTGAAGACGTGCAGCTCGCATTATTGGGGACATGACATCACGAATGCTGACGGAATGTGCCGGCATGGCTCTGCGATATTCCTGTCCACGGCACCTAGCCCACTCTCATCACGAGAAGGCAACGGACGAGCCCACACTGAAGAATAGTCTATGAATAACCAGTACTGGCCAAAAGCATCAGTCAGGAAAGACTGGGAAGCAGATGGGAGACCGAGGAGGAAACAGAATTATATGTCACTGAAACCTTAAAGAAGGAGCTGAGGAACCACAGAAGGACCTCAGCGAGAAACACCATCAAAGCCAACCACGTCTGCAGGATAAGCAATGGAGCTACAGCCATGCAAATTTTGCTGCTGGCTGGTCTAACGCTGATTTTGATTGTCAGCATGCAGTTAAAGTTAAGGAAAGCTGGACAGCGGTACACAGATGCTGCGTACTGTTGTTACAACTTTTTCCATGTCAAAAAAATTAAAAAAAGTTTAGGGGCGACTGGAGAGATAGTTTGGCAGTTAAGAGCACTCAGTATTCTTGCGGAGGACCTGGGCTCAATTCCGAGCATCTACATGTCAATTCAAAACTGTAACTCCAGCCCCAGGGGGTCTGATACACAGCATGTGGTACATACATACACTCAGGCAAGAGTGAATGCATGCACACACACACATTAAAAAATGTTAGGGGCTAAAGAGATGGCTGGACTGTTAAGAGCATACCTTGGGGCTGGAGAGATTACAGAGGTTAGGAACATGCATTGATCTTGCAGAGGACCTGGGTTCAAGCCCCAGCATTCACAAGGTAACTCCTAACTGTCTATTAACTCCAGTCCATGTAACACCAACTTCTGACCTCTGTGGACTCCAGGCATGCACATGGGTGTGCAAACATACATGAAGCCAAAGTCTTATACACACTAAATAAGATGATAAGTAAATCTTATATTTTAAGAGCACTTGCACTATTGCAGAGGACCAGTTTGGTTGCCAGTACCCAACTGGGTTGCTCACAACTGCCTGTAACTTTAGCTCTAGAGGATCTGACACTCACTTCTGAACTCTGTGTGCCTCTGCGCTCGCGTGCCCGCGCGTGCGCGCGCGCACACACACACACTCTTACACACACACGGCACATAGAGAGGCACGCACATATACATAAATAAAAATAAGATGAAACTTTACATTTTAAATTACTTTTTAATTTAAGGTTTTCCAAATGAGTCACTCAATACGGCACTTATGACATTTATGCTCACTGGATTAGTCTACTGTTAATAAAAAAGAATCCTGGGATAAAACAATATGCTTTTAAATGTTCTGACATATTACTTAAAATATGCCACAGGGGGTGGGGTTTTGTTGCTTTGTTGAGACGGGGTCTCACTAGGTAGCTCAGGCTGCCCTTCCAGGCACGTACAGCCAGCCATGCACCTCAGCTGTTTGCAGCTGGCTGTTTGACAGCTCTGATCGTCCATTAGCTAAGCTTGTACTGCAGGAGCAGGGGCTTCTGGAGGAAGAAGCAGTAGAGGGAGCCTTCCTGCCTTCAAGCATGAAGCCCCCTCCCTCCCAGCAGGCTCCCCAAGGGGCTGTTTTACATCTCGACTTGGACTCTCCCTGAGTAAAAAACAAGTTCTCCAGCCTTCTAGACAGCACCAGTAACCCCCCTTCATTCCTTCCATGGTGACTCACTTGAAGATTTTGCAATCAGATAAATAAGGGCATTCCCCACCAAGTTTTAGCCAGGTAATATATCTGCCAATGCACGCTACTCATTTCTCGTTTCCCACCAGACAAACACAAGAATGTGAAGCTGTTGCTATGTGAGTGAGCGGCTCACGTGCGCCCACATTTGATTCCTTTCCTTTCCTGTGTGCCTGGGCTCCTCCAGCTCACCAGCCAAGAGGCAGATCCTGCCGCCAGAGAGTCTGAGCTCTGGCCTTAGACGCGGGTTGGAATGCAGGACTGCAAGAGTCAAAACAAGGCGGGGCCTGTGGCTTGTCCTGTGCGGAGTCTCCGTCCAGGTCCAGGTAGCTTTCCTGCAGTGTTCCCTTTGCTGGCGCTGTGCTCTGCCAACACAGCTCCCATTTTCAGCCTCCCTCCCTCTGCCACCCAGTAGCGCATACATGTTCATCTCATGGCAACCCTGTGCCACAGTGCAGTGGGGAAGAAGGCATTCTGACCCTGACCGCCTTGAGCGTGAATGAGGAGAGCTACGGGGGATCACTACAGTAAAGGAGGCAAGACCTGGGGTTTTCTCTAGGGTCCGAGGGCTTGGGTGAAATCTGACAAGACACAGAGACCCTGGCCACTCCCACCCACCCCAGGAAGGAGCAGTTGGACAGGTTTAGGTATCTGTGACTGAATCCTTCTCCAAGACCAGCCCCAGCGACTTGGAGGAGATAGGGAGAAAGTTCTGATGCTGGTCCTTCCAGGCCAATTCCAGTTGTGAGCAAAAGGGTAACAAACAGCAAGCAGAAGCCCCTCACCCCAAGACAGCCAGAGGAGAGGCAGTTCCTCCTAGAGGACGCAGGCAGCTGACCCTGACCAGCCAGGCACCAGCACATCGAGAACATTCTGGACCAAGGGACACACATAGGCCCTCTCCTTAGATAACACGTTCTTGCCTTGATCTGAGGGGACGACCCAGACATGGAGTGGAGAGTACCCCACTCCCTGCCTGCCTACTAGGTAAGAACCCTCCAGTTAAGAGCCATGGGAACAGGGAGGGTTACTATGCTTTCCTGCTTTCCTGATAGAATGCCTGCCCGGCATCCATGACGATCCCTGGGTTTGCAAAGAAAAAAAAAAAAAAAAGCAGAAAGCCAGACAAGTTATTTTAAATTAGAAAATGGAACTCCTTCCATCTCCATTCCAAGTCTCCTCCTTGGTTACGGAGTGTGAGAAGAGACTGCTGGCCAGGATGATGGAGACAGAGCCAAAGAGCACTGCTAGGCTGGACAGTGACACCAGAAAGTTCACAGGAGACAAGTGGGGACCCCCCCCCCAACCCGTGCTCCACTCTGAGTCCTTACTGAACTTCAGGAAGAAGCCAGACATTCTGCAGAGGTCCAACCACCAAGGGGTGCTGGGAAGAGTGAGGTCATGAACAGACGGAGGGGTGCGGAGGGAGAGCATGTGGGGGGGGAGGCTTCCTATAGGACCAACAGCCCCCCAAAAGGAGGACTAAACCCTGGGACTGCTTTGGGAAGGAAACACAGGAATATTTTTTAAATGACTTTCTAGGAACTTTTACATGTCAGGTGTTCAGATACAACCCCAAGGAGCCGAGGAGCCCTGAGGTATCCAAGGATGAGGCTGTCAGTGGGACTAAGGAGCCAACAGCAGGAACAAAGCCCCCAGATGACAGGTGCTTCTAGGTGGGGTGGTTAATGTTGGGAACCACTACAGATGTCAGGAGGGAAAAGATGACCTGAGCGCTCCCAGCTGAGCAAAGTAAACGGGGGTGGGAGGGTGCCTGCTCCCTCACAAAAATCCCCACTTATGAACAGATCCAAAGACATCCAGTGCAGGCAAAGACTTGGCATTCTATCAACAAATGGAAGTGTGAAAACTGGCCAGAAGATATAGCAGGTGTTCCCAAGGCCTTCCTGGTGTGGAGGCGGGGCATGGGAGGGTGTGAGTGGAAGACTCCTGCCTCTACCTCTGGGACAGTGTGCCACCCACCACACCACACCCCAGGTTCACGCGGTCCTTTGATTCCAGGGCTCTGAGCATGATGGGCAAACTCCCTACGGAGTGAAATACACCCCAGCTCCCAGAAAGTGTTTTAAAAAGCAGAACAGCGAAAGAACAAAGTCTACAGCCAGGCACAGTGCCTCAACCTTGCAACCTTGGTGTCTGAGAAACTGAAGCAGGAAGATAATAGTTTAAGGCCACCTTAAGCCACGTAGTAAGACCATTAAGCAGAAATCAGATAGAAAGCTAACGTTTGTTGTGGTTCAACTAAATATTTTGGAGTAGATTACAGTAAGAGTGGCTGTGTAACCTGCGGCCTGTTCTTTAAATTAGTGGACACACTTTGTGAAGAATTGTGTCATCGATAAAGCTGTTTTTAGGAAACAGCCCAGCTTCCTTAGCTTCAGATGCTAACCTTGAGCATCTCTGCACCACCCCCAGGGTTCTCCAGCTTCCTTGTAAGCATCTCTGCACTTCTCCTGGGTTCTCCAGCTTCCTTAGCTTCAGATGCTGTGGGCATCTCTGCACTCCCTCCAGGGTTCCCCAGCTTCCTTGTGAGCATCTCTGCACACACACACACACACACACACACACACACACACACACACACACACACACAGGGTTCTCCAGCTTCCTTAGCTTCAGATGCTACTGTGAGCATCTCTGCACTCCCTCCAGGGTTCTCAGTACATCTCCAGTCCTAGAAGGCAGTTGCCTTCCCTTCCCAGGTCCAAAACTCCTCACACACTAGAGCCTCACCTTAGAGCATGCTCCTGTCGAGGATAGGGTAGACAGGAGTTTTCTAGTCTGCATACTTCTCAACCGTTTTTAAAGAAAGAGGTGAAAGAGGTGGAGCTCCAGGCCAGTGAAATGGCTTAGACAATATCAGGGAGGACTCTGGAGGGTATGGGGTGCACAGCAGCTGGCAGGCTGCAAAAGACAGTGCAAGTCACTGGATGCGAGAGTGTGGTCCTTCTCAGAGACACTTAGGCTGCAAGGCTCAAGGTGAAGAGGGAGAGAAAGCACTGGCCAGGGTGGACAGCTGCCACGAAGCCACAAATAGTACCCTCCCAAGTCTCAATTGAGTGAGACCAGAGACGCAGTATGGCTAACCCACAGAGATAGACAGATAGTTAATATAATGGTTTCTGGGAAAGAGAGCTTGGGGAGGATGTGATAAAACACAGGAAACCAAGAAAAGAAAGGTAGTTATTACACACGATGATTAAAAAATACACTCACTTTATTTCCACTTTTTCCCCAGTCCCCAGTAGCACAGATGAGAACCCTCTAAAACACGAAATATTTCAAGAAAGCATGTTACAAGGTACAAGGTATAAGCAGTAATTTGGCAGAACTTTATCATCTCTAGCAGTTCATAACCCCCCCATCCAAATTTTAAAATTCAAAAATAAGAGTTAACTTTATTCAACGTATGTTACAGCTTAACATTAAAAACATCATGCCAGGGTCTGGATCTGGGAGTTGGGTGAGGTGAACATGACCAAAACACATTGTATGAAATTCTCAAAGAACTAATTAAAAAAAAATCAGAAAAAAATAAAATATCATGCTCTAGTTAAATATTTCACAAACAATACTGTATACAAATAAAATATTACACAAAATATTTTTAGGAAAATGTTTTGGTCTTTGATCTGAACAATAAATAAAGACACAGGCACTTCTACACTCAGGGAAGCGGCACTACCCGAAAGAGCTCCGTCTAAGCAATATGTGGTAATATGGCAAGAGGAGGGTCCTGGAGTCTTAAGCTGACAAACCACTTAAGAAAATGCCTTCAAATTCTATCTTTCCATTTCAAGTTCACAAGTTACAAACGCCTCCCTGGCCCACACTGAACGTTCGCAAACCCATATGGCTGTCGGGCTACTCAGGCTTCAGCCGGCCATGAGGGAATCACACTCAAGATCTTCAAAATACTAAAATCAGATGAACTATCATGATGCCACCCAGCAAACCAAACACAAGTAAAAGAAAACCCTCTGCCCTTCTCACGGCCCACGGTCAGACGAGATGAACGGTGCGTGCTGCTCGGTGGCTTTCCTCTTTAAAGAAAGTGACAGGTTCTAGTGAGGACGAGAATACTGCTGGGGTGGCAGGGAATTCTGACATCAGTCCACTTCCTGGACCATTTTAAAAGTCCATCAAAATCTTAATGAAAATAAACAGAATTCCATTTCACAAAAAACACCTGATCATGCCCTGTGCAATCTTGATTAGCCAATCAGCTTATAAACCCTTGGTGTCGAGTCACCATTACAATGGGAACAGGAGCAGACCATTACAAGGATCAAAAGAGACCAAATTCTAAATCACGGCCAAATTCTAAACATGATTCTGAAGAAGGAAAAATTAGAAACTGAGGACCGGCAGCCAGAGGAAGGGTCAGACAAATCCACTCATCCTGCCACACAGTGAATTATCTTCAGCTTTTCCCTGGCCACAAAGGTGTGGAATTGAAGGGCCTGGAAGCCAGAACGCTACTCATCATCAAGGCTGATGGTTTCATACAGAAGTCACCCTACTGTGAAAGTACAACACGGGAACCAGTCAGGCTAGGCCTTCCTGTGAAATGCAGCTCAGCTGTACTTTAGCATTTTAAAGTAGGACTTTGCAACTGAGACCAAATATCAATCATCTCTTGAGGTTTTCTGCTATGTACTAACATTAGATCTATATATGAACAAATATTCTTTTTATTTTTCTCTTCAATATCAAATGTCCTGAAGCCTTTGTGTTTCTCAGGAACAAGGCCCAGTTTCTGAAGGCACATTCCAGTATAAACATCATCTATGGGGTAGAGGTGGACCCGGTCAGTTATATTGTACAGTCTCAGGGCCAGGGGGCCGGAGTACAGAAATCCACCTCCCCCCGCATACGGTGGGTAGACCCCCGTGTAGAAGACTTCTGGGATGTAGTACTTCAGTTTCTTATCCCGATGAGGCCCAGCATTGTGGATCACGTCACCTATAAACAAATCTTTGGCTTTGTTCTTGGATAAGCTATTCAAGTAATTCAGGATGTGATGAGTGTTGACAAACACGTCATCGTCGCCCTTGAAAACAAACTCCACGTCTGGACAAGAGGTGCTCACCCACCTGAGAAACAGCACCTCCTTCAGAGACAGGTTGAAGAACGTGTCTCTGTAGTTCCACATGAGAATGTCCTGGTGCTTCTCACTCTCAAACTTCAGCATGTCTGAGAGGTCAGGGTGGTTGTCCTCTGGGGGAGTCTTGCCCAACAAGAAGACTCTCACTACCGTCTGGTTCCCCACGTTGGTTTCTCTGCCCCAAGATTCCCGGATGGCTTGTCTTCTGGCGAAATGCGGAATGAGGGATTTAATGGCCAGCAGCAGGAAGGGTTTCTTGGCGCACTTCTTGGGTTGGTCTATCAGCAGTGAGTAATTCCGGCATCTCAGATACAGGAGGAAGTCTTTAAACCTGTCCGGCAGACTATTAAAATCTGTCACGGCTGTCATGACCCTTGGGTCAGGCTCACAGAAGCCCAGGTGACTCGTGTTTGGAGACGTGGACCAGTCCCCCGTCTGGTTGGCCAGTCTGTTGAGGATGGGGTTGTACCACCTGTTCAGCTTCTCCTGCTCTCTGTTCCAGTATGCCCGGGGAGGGCTGGACAGCTTCCAGAACTTCTCTTTGGGTATTATTACTCCCCCCTTTCCATTTTTCTCTTGACTACTGTTTTTGGAGACTTCCACAATCAGATAAATGAAGACATTTGCCATCATCAGGATACCCAACAACTTTATTCTTCGGCGGCCAACACTCATTTCTCATATCTGGAATAAAAGGAAAGTGTATTAGTTAACTCTGAATTTGAGTACCACCATGTATACTTTAGGTTGTTTTATTTTTTCAAGCTTTCCATGAAAGCTTAACGTGGTGACATGTGCCCTTATTTCCAGCAACTCAAGC
This sequence comes from Alexandromys fortis, assembly GCF_014885135.2. Classification (NCBI taxonomy): domain Eukaryota; kingdom Metazoa; phylum Chordata; class Mammalia; order Rodentia; family Cricetidae; genus Alexandromys; species Alexandromys fortis. Next base: position 23,057,362 of record NW_026067920.1, read on the forward strand.
GGCAAATGAGTCACTGAGTCCCAGGCCAGCCAGGGCCACACAGTGAGACTCACTCTTTCTTCCTTTCTTATTTTTAAAGTCTCCCCATGAAGAATGTTTTAGAATAAGGACACCAATTCACTAGTTCTGGATCAAATTAAATCTCAATTTCTCCATCTATAAAGTTGGGATGGCTGTAGAAAACATGTGATGTTTGTATACCAGGCTTTTGAAATCATGCCCGGCCCACTGCAACCACCAAGTAAGGAATGGCTATCACCAATGTTATTTTAGATGCTCATAGGGCAGAGGCAAACATCACTAAATAAATGACTTCATGGTTGTTTGACTATTTTGCTTAATAAGGTTTGTACAAATCGGTGCACTGCAAACTAACTTGCCCATACTTCATAATGATAAGCTTTTTATTCCGGGAACCAGTATACACACGTGCACACAGTATCAATGTTACACCACAACCAATATCATGTCGTTTACTCTGAATCTTGTCACTTCTTTAAAACGCAGACCCAACCCTGAATTATTTCCTAACCTACCAATATAAATAAAATACAAATTAGTGGGTTGCTTTAGGTTCACTGGCTTCTAATCGCGAGTCCCAAGGTAAAAAGGATTTGAGTGCTGGGAACGCTGAGAAACTATTTCATAATGGACAGCCCACACCATAGGAATTCACGGTTACTTTGTGCCTCTTGTAATATTATCTAGTGGTTTGTATTGAGGACTGTCCAACAGTTCTACTACAGACAGCTTACAGTTAAGCCCTCCATAACACACATAAGGGGCTGGAGAGGTAGTTCAGCAGCTAAGAGCACTTAACTGCCCTCGCGGGGACCCAGGTTTAGTTCTTAGCACCCCATATGTCAACTTTCAACCATAAGTAATTCCAGTTCTGGGGGATCTAAAGCCCTCTTCCCGTCTTCTCAGGTACCAGGCACACATATGCTATGAATATGCAAATAAACACACACATACAAAATAATGAAAAACAAAAATTAGTATATGAAAGGAAACAAGCTTGCCTGTGCCAAGCTAATAGACACTGCAGACTTCCTTTTGCTACTCTTTCTTAAGCAATACAGGACTACTATTTCCACAGTGTCCACGCTGCAGTAAGCAAGCATTGTAAGGAAGGAGAGATCATTAGAGTGCATGGGAGGAAGCCTCGAGTGGCAGTGTGCACCTCGATTCCCAGTACTTACAACACTGGCTACCTAGTAAGCTCACGGCCAGCCTGAGCTACACACGACTCTCAAACAACAACAAACCAAGCATACCCCAGGAGAATGTGCTAGGTTATAAACAGATGGACCATTTCATCTAAGACTTGAGCATCTATGAATTCTGGTATCTGTGGGGATCCTGGAACCAAACCTTCACAGATACCAAGGGCAACTCAGTAAGTTAAAGGGTTTGTCTTAGGTAGTTTGTTTTGGGAGGCGAAGTCTTGCTGTATTGTTTGGGCCCAAATTCCAAAGCTCAAGCACATGGGGTCCCTCCTGAGTTTCATTGTTTTCATTTTCTTTTAAAACAGCTCCCACCACAAACCACCACTCCCCTAGACCGTCGCACATCCACAAGAGCCCTGCACAGAAGAGACACTCCAACAGGCCACGACCCCACCCCAGCTCTCCAGATCCCACCTATGAGCCAGCAGAAAGGAAGGCTGCCTTATACCACAGGAAGACAACCACAAAACATGTCTTACTTTTTGATAATAGTTGTAAAGCATCCCTGACCACACGGCCTGAATAGTATCTAACTGACCACATCCTTCTCAGGACAACTCTGTCCAGATGAACTTTTTGTAAGTACATCTTACAAAATCTTGCCAGTATCAGATGCTAATAAAGAATCAATTGTTTAATTTAGAAAAGTCACAGACATCTTAAAGTTTGACTGCTTTTTGAAACAGGGTCACACATAACTCAGGCTGACTTCCAACTTACTATATAAGCACACCAACTTTTCACTTCTGATCTCCCCACCTCCACCTCCCGAGGAGATTACAGGGGAATGCCACCACACCCAACTGTGTCCTTTCAAAAGACATCATTCAAAAATAAAAAGTTCCCATTCTTTTTTTAAAAACAAAATTCTCCTATTTTTATGTTTGTGTTTTGAGTGTTTATCTGCATGCATTCATGTGCGCCATATGCATGCCTGGTGCCCCAAGGCCAGAGAATGGCATCAGACACTCCCCCCCCCCTCCCCCCCGGCCCCAACCAGAGTTACAGAATGCTAGGAGCTGCCACTTGGGTGCTGGGAACCAAATCTGGTCCTCTGCAAGTGCTCTTAACCACTGAGTCATCTCTCCAGGCCCCCAAAATGGTTTTCTTTACATTGGAAGCCCTTTGTGGGGCTGAGGGTGGAGCACTCGCTATGCAAGCAGAGGACCTGGGTCTGAACACCTAAACCCACATCAAGCTGGGCGCATGCAGCATGCCTTCAACCCCCTGCTCCTATAGGAGGACAGGTTCAACAACACACAAGAGACCCCACTTCAAACAAGGTAGGAGACGAGGGCCAGCACTAGTACTTGGTCTCGTCCTGCACACCTATGCCGTGGCAGGTGCGTGTCCACACAAACACGTGTGCACACAAAGAGGCCGCTTCCCTCAGAACTACTAGTCTCATGGCTGTGAGCCCTTTCTCCTCTGAAAGAGGCAATAAGGAAAAATATGGGCTTGAACAGAGAAAACTATGAGGACAACCTTTGGAAAGGTGCTCAGGGAAAAGAAATAACAAACACAAGCCACATAGTGGTTGCGAACACGCCTTTAATCCCAGCACTCAGGAAGCAGAGGCAGGTGGATCTCCCAAGTTTGAGACCAGTCTATTCTACAGAGTGAGTTCCAGGACAGTCAGGGATGTCTCAAAAATCAAAATAAGCCGGGCGGTGGTGGCTCACGCCTTTAATCCCAACACTCGGGAGGCAGAGGCAGGCAGATCTCTGTGAGTTCGAGACCAGCCTGGTCTACAAGAGCTAGTTCCAGGACAGGCTCCAAAACCACAGAGAAACCCTGTCTCGAAAAACCAAAAAAAAAAAAAAAAAAATAAACAAACAAACAAACAGTATACAGGCAAAAGCTTAACACTTAGACATATTTCTAATTTAGAAATATGTCTAATTTTAAAATATTAAAAAATTGAAATACAGATAAATAAAAGACACCAGATTACAGAAGAAGACAGAGAAGTACACATACTACTTTAACATAGCAGGTTGTGAAATTCTATAGCTAATTTCCTAAGATGCTGTATAAAAAAATGACTGCAGATAAATCAACAAGCCACGTCTAGGTTGTGAGGGCCAGGGATACTGGAACTCAGCCGGAACCATGTGGCATTTTTCATAAGTCCATCAATCTTTCTTTTCAAAAAATACTGAAATTTATTAAATATATGTATGAGTGTTTTATCTACATGTATGTCTGTGCACACACTGCGGAAGTCAGAAGAGGCTGAGATCCTCTGGAACAGGAATCACAGACGCTGCTAGCCACCATGTGGGTGCTCAGAACAAATCCTAGGTCCTCTGGAAGATCAGCCAGTGTACTTGACTACTGAGCCGTCGCTCCAGTCCACTAATCCTTCTTGAGAACAGATGAACACATTTGAAGCTCTCAAAGACAGAGCATCATCCTATTATCCCTGTGTGCTGGTACCACCGCCACCACGCGCCCAGCCAAGTTCACTGGATGCCAATCTATGAGTAAAGACCATAGGGGTGGGGCTGAAAACAGGGTGAGCTGGATCCCAGAGTGGGACTCTTGGTAAGCCTCATTCTGTCCCAGGTCATTGGTGAAGCACAAGAATGAAAAAGCTGGAGGCCTGGAGTCTAGTATTAGACCCACCTGTGGCCTAGAGCCTTCAAAGAAAGGGAAACAGGGCAGCAGACAAGCTCCTGGGCCCTTCAGGAAATGCCAGCCACTGGAGGAACCTCTTCCACTAATTTCAGACGGGCATTATTCCAGACTTACCTGAGGAGAGAGATGAGCACCCCAATTCTAACTAATATTCCCCCAGGGCTAGATGTTATCTGTCACTTGTGGCTCAGACACTCTTTTAAGAGAACTTTGCACTCTGAAAGCAAGTGAAGTTCACAGAAGATAATAAGGCAAAGATCCCATTAAAAAGAGAAAAAAAAAACTGTGGGAAAAGCTATCTAAATAGTTAAGGAATATAAAGCCCATTTTGTGGTTTCTGGTGTCCCCCCCCCCCCGGAAGTTACATTGCTTAAAACGAATTTAAGAAAAACACCAAAGTTGGAGAAATGGCACACCTCCCCCACTATGAGACCCAGAATTTTCAAGGAAAAAAAATCCTAGATGCAAACATCAAAATTTTGACTTTTACATTTCTTTGAACAGAGATGGACACTTTTCAGAGATACCCCCCTCCCTCACCTCCCGGTTTCTCTGTGTAACCCTAGCCATCCTGGAACTCCATCTGTAGACCACATTGGCCTCGAACTCAGAGCTCTGCCTGCCTTCTCCCTCCAGAGTACTGGGATTAAAGGTGTGCGCCACCACTCCCGGCTAGGGACAGACTACTTCTACAACACTATAATTAAATTTAACAAAAAAGGGGAGGACCGTCTCTAGCCAAGAGCAGAGAGGCATTGCAGCTGTGCTAGCCACCCAGACGCCTCCCCAAAGGCTCCAAAACACTAGACAACTAACTAGAAGGCACTGAAGGCCGAGGTGCTGACAGGTTCCTTCCAGTTCTGAAAGCTGTAAACACTTCAGCAAGCTACTGGTCAAAAGACACTTGCTGGTGACCAGGGTAGTCATAACAACCTGTTTTCAAGGGTCTCAGGAACAACAGTCAACCAGAGACAGCACCAGCAACACAATCAAGCCAACCCTAAAGCCTGCATAAAGACGCCTTGTGTAGTGAGTGATATTTCATTTGCATTTTAATAAATAAAGCTTTTTTCCTTGTCCAATGTCTCTCTGCAGCTGCTGTTCCCTTCTCATTAGCATTAAGAAAATTCAAGGTTAATAAAGCATTATGCAATCTATTTCTGGGAGTATTTAAGGGGGATGGTTACAAGTTAATACTAGTAATGGTCAGGAAAAAAGCTTTATTTATTAAAATACAAATGAAGTGTCACTACAGCCTTGAACTGCCCTCAGCACTAAGGTGCTAAGGAGGCTTGGATCCTAAATGTCCTGCGAAGGCCTGGTCTCCAGTCTTGCAACTACCAAGTACTGGTGGGACCACGGGAGTATGCTCTAGTGGAAGGAACTCACTTCCTGATTGTCATCAGGTGATCAGCTCCCTCAGCTACATGCTCCCACCATGATGTATGAGGGCCACCACAGGCCCCAATGCAATGTGACAAAGTGACCATGGACCAAATAAATTTTTTTTTGGCATAGGCCAAATAAACTTTCCCACCTTCAAGTTTATTCAGCACAGAAACCTTGCCAACACACAATGTTGAGAGTAAAAGGAAAGCAGGACCTTTCTCGTGAAACAGAAGCGATTAGTCCCCCCCAACCCAGTCGGGCTAAGACAAGGCTAGAAACCCAACTTATGAGTGTACACAGGGGAAGGAGTCAGAGCCCTCTGAACGGAGCCTTGCTCACTGCTGTTCAAATCCGACCAGAGAGAACAGAGAGGAGCCCTGGCCTGCTGCCTCAGCCTGCTCATTCCCGAGCCCTGGGCCGCTTCTCCAACACCTTTACCTCCCATCTGTGGCTGCTCCCTGCCAGCCATTCCTGGGCCCTGTTCAAACAAACAGAGGAGGACACAGTTTGCAGCTAAGAGGTTCTGTGGGGAGAACAGCTTCCAGCAAAATGGCAGATGGCAGGTTACCAGGGAGGGCGGTCAGCAGGCCAGAAGGCCTGGGCCATTCCTAGAGTTCCGTCCTAATCGGTACTAGAGGCCTGGCCCAGGCTCTTGCCAGGGCTGGGCAGGGGAACCCCAGGAGTTCCCCACGACACCAGGATAGAAAAGTGTGCCTGCCAGTGCTTTCTGTCTGTGAGCCACGGAACAGGCTGAGTCTCAGGAATCGGTTCCTAGTTAGGAGGTTTCCCCTCCAAGTTCAAAATTAAAAGGAAAAGGTACTTCCACTGAGCCTGTTCAGTCACATGTCCCCACGGGTAGAAACACAGATCAGTGTCTCCTCCACAACCCATTATGGCTAATCTGCGCAAGTGGAATTTACCATTTAAAATAAAATTAGTCACAGGACTCAGGTTTATCTCACGGCGGAGCATCTGCCCAGCAAGCAAGAGGCCCCAAATTCTTCAGCACCACAACAAAACAAAATCCAAATCTACTTCTGTATTTGCTCTTTAAATAAATACATGCAGAACATTTAGAAAAGGTGAAGAAAAATAAACAGGTCACCCTTCCCTGTCTTTAATAAAGCTGAAAAGAATTGTATAGTCCTCGGTGGAAAGATTGTGGAATTTAAAAACAGTTCTGGCTAGGAGATGGAGATAGCCTAGACTTATATTCAGGCTAAAATCCAGTCTGACCCCTTCCGTCAGACTTAGCAGAGCCGAGCTATTTTATTTCCTTGACCTCTCGGCGCCTGCTTCCTTATTCTACATACAGCTTACAATCTACATGCCCTGTCACTCAGCAGCTCTCTGCCGGGGCTCCTGCTTCTGACACCGTACACTTCTCCAGTTTCGTCCCTCAGTGACTAAACTAAGACGTTCTCATCAACCCACTGAACCTCCAAAAGAAGGGCCCACGGTTTAACACATAACTCCTGAAACTAGTTTCAGAATGTTTCAGCTCTAAGTTTCTCTGCATTTTACATTTGCAGAATGTTGGGTTCTGGGCATGGGGAAACCCCTGAATTTCCTTTTCTGCACCTCCCTGCTCTCTACATTCAACCAGGAGTCGCAGCCTGGGCTCCTACCTCCATCTTGTCATTCACGACTCCTCCTGGTCTCTCATTCATCGAGCCTTGCGCCCATACCCACCTGGAGAACCCAAAATTCACCGCTCACGACAATGACCAACTCCCAAGCTGATCTGTCTGCATGCGACCTCCCTGCTCCGCTCCACAGTGAAGTGAAGGCACTACTGAATGCAGGCTCACTTTACATCTGCAGCACGTGCACGCATGCGGGCACACACACGCACGTGCGCACACCCACAGACGGACACACGGACACACAGGTGACACCAGCTCACTTTCCTCACCTGGTCAGGGCAGCCCATACAGAGGCATCTGCAATGTCACTGAAAACAGTGAATATAAAGTAGAAACTGGACTATTAAATACATACAACCTTTTCCCAAAAGGGTATTAGAAAAGCCCTTACGAGTGGACTAGCGAATTACATGAAATATTTAAATTACAGGAATCTGCTGCATTCTATCAAGTGCTGACGAGCAAAACGAAGTTCTGGAGTTAGGGGACCTGAGCTTCAGAAGCAGTGACAGAAGGAAATCTCAGGAAACGTCCACAGTGTTCCTGCAGCCAGGAGCCGAAGGGGTCTTCCCTCTTCAGGAGAATTCTAAGTCACCACAGCTGACCAGAGAGGCTCAGTGCAGCTCAGGAGGCTAGGCCACTACACAGCCAGCCCGTGTTGAGGGCTGAGGGCTGGGTACAGACCACTGTCTCTGCCTCACAGATCCACTGTGCTCCAGAGTGAGACACAGCCCTGCCAGACACTGGGGAAAGCTGTGCCCTGGCACCAGGGAGGGCAAGAAAAGCAACCAACATTCTAGAAACATAACCGCAAAGTAGCCACTTATAGACAGGAATTCAGGAAAGAAAATCTCTTCGTCCAACTTACAAAGAGCAAGAACCACCAACTTACAAAGAGAGTAAGGAAAATCAGCTAAAGGGCCCAGATCCCTTCTCAGAGGTCAGCCAACAGCCGGTCGGTGACCAGTGAACCAGTGCAAGTCTCTACACCATCAGCCCAGAGTCATCTCTAACCACAACACTGTTGCTCTTTAAGAGGCCACGGAGTCCTGCACAGGGAGTTAGCAGAGGCAGTCAAAGGCACAGCTTTAACTGACAGCAGGGGTAAGACAGGCCTGAGGTGTCCTGTGGCAGGGCTAATTTCAGAAGCACAGGGAGCAGAAGGCAGGGTGCAGGAGAGTTGGGGTGGAAACAAAGCAACCGTAGGCAGAGGAGCTCTGGAGCCTCTAAGACAGTGTGGGTAGGAGCTGGTGGGCCCAGGGGTTCTCCTACTTTGAGAAACCTGCTGCTAATGGCTACACAGAGAAGCTGCGACCAGGCTGCCAGACAGCTTACAACACTGTGTTTTCTTTCACACCCCGGCTTAAACGTGAAAACTGATCAGTTGTATCGTACACAGACACTGAATGTCCGCGGTGTGCGTATACAAACGCAGTTGGCTTTGGGTTCACTGGGGCAGCCTGTCTCCTCACAGCTCTGAACACCCCTGACCGCCGGACCAGTCAGTCCACTGCTTCACCAACTGCTAACGATGGGGAAAGGGATAACGTGCCCACCAACTCTTCCCATCGTCTGAGTATTTCAGGAAAACGGCAAAGAGAACACAAAATTCTGAAGTCATTTAGCAGCTAATGCTTGTACTGTGGCCACACCCAGCAGAGGGAGAAGCCAGACTGTCTGCTGTCTCACACACACACACACACACACACACACACACACACACGAGGAACACGAGGTCACACACTGTCCTTAACCTCACCGGAAAAGAACACGTCCCTCTGTTCCATCTGCCCTCTTCCTGAGTTCCCTACTCTGTCCTCTGCCCAGTAGTCCGTCAGGATGTCCTCACGCCCATTCATTTTCACAACCAGCTCCCAAAGGTGAAGCGATTAGGTTGAGAACAGAGAGCTAATCCCAGTGGAGGTGAGCTTTGGCCTTTGAACCCAACCCAGAGGCTCCTGCACTACCTACTACAATCAAGAGCATCACAAGAGGACAGGATTCTCCACGGAAGACAGCTCCTACATGACGGAGAAATGAAATCACAGCATGTGTTGGCACCTGAAGGGGCGTACACAATTCTAAGAAAAACCAAGGACTGAGACTAGAAAAAAAACACAAAACAAAACAAAACTCAAATTGAGAAAAATAACATAGCAAATGTCCAACCGAGGCCTCTGGACTGAGGCACGCTGGTCTGGTAAGAGGCATCCTTTATGCCATGGGTTTCATGACTCATGAGCTACTCTTCATTAGTTACTCATTCGCACGAAAGAATGAGAGACTGGCAAACATGTTCGTGCAAACCTTCTATTAGGATTTTTAGCCTTCAGCTCCCCTCCAGCAGCGAAGCCTGACAGGAGGAACCAGCAAGGCCACAACCGAGTCTCGCCTGGCCAAGAATAACCCAGTCCACAACAAAAGGTAACTAGAAGCAGTCCTGGCTACAGCTGCACACGTACGTTTCCCCACAACACACGCATGCATTTCCCACAGGAGCCCAGCCCAACTGCAGATTTCTAGACCAGGGCCATAGAGATCATTCACCTCATTTACAGAAAAGGCCCAAAGGCTCCAGGGACAAGAGCCTTGTCACCCACAGGGAGAACCAACAAGTCACTGTCAGTGGGCAGTGAGAATTACTGGTGACAAAGACTTTCTCCACCATCTACAAATTCCGGTTCATTAAAACAACAAAACCCTCCATTGTCTTAAGTCTCTCACCCCCCAACTCCCCTCTGGGACAGCTTCTATTGCTTCTTCCTCAGTCTCCTCCACATTTATCTGACTTCGGGCTCTGTGATAAAGGTCTGACAGACAGCAGGACTCTTGTCTCTAGTCAGTCTGCCACACCACAGCGTGTGGAGGAGAGACCCAGGGGCTCAGGGACAGGAAGGGACAGCAGGCCTCTGCAGCTGGCCTTGAGTTCCCCACACAGGAATGACCTTGAGAGCTCCTGCTCCCCAGGACTTCACCCCCCAGGTCTGCAGAGCTAAAAGTATACATAGCCATCACAGCTTAAAGGGAAGCTCACTCTTTCCAACCAAGTTTCTAACGCCTCAACACAGTTATTCTTGGTTAAGTTCATACATGGGCCACGAGTTTCCCTCTCTAGTCCTCGGCTGGCTACTTGCCAACCCTTATTCCTCTCCATAAGGTCCAAAGCTTTAAGGCCTCCCTTACTGCTACTAACTAGGACATTACCCAGTACCATCCTAAGCAGCACTCAGGAAACAGTCACAGCGAAATAGTTCTATAAACAAACACAGGCCCAAGGGACAGGGAAAGAGAGGAGGAGGCGATTAAAAATTAATAAAAACGCACAAGCATAGATTGTAGCACTGGACTAGAAACAGAACCCCATTATAAACTGGGCAGTTCTTCTGGAAATAAGGCCACTGGCCTTGACTTGGTTATCTTGGTGTAGAGATGGGCTGGGAGTTGGCTCCCCATTTCTACAGACTCATACACACAACTCAGTAAAAGCAATTAGGAAACAAAACTTAAGTAACTATGAGAATGGCCACAATCATCTTGTGCTCCAACAGCTCTGACATCCTCTTCCAGGCACCCAAGGGCAAATGTATTCTCATTCTCTCTCTCTTTCCCTCTCTCTCCCTCTCTCTCTCAAACACACACATTTAAATAAAAGTAAATCTTCTAAAAAGGTTAAGAACACTGGCTGTTCTTCCAAAGAACCCAGGCATCTACATGGGGTGGCTCACAACCATTCCTCTAGGGGAGACAAAGCCTTTTGGGGCCTCCATGGGCATCCACATATGTGGCATGCATACATACACATATTAAGTAAAAATTTTAAATTTTTTATTTTTAAATCACCTATGTAAGGCTAGGCATGGTGTCACACACCTGTAATTCCAACACCTGGGAAGTCAGGAGAATCACAAGTGTATGTAAAGACAGCCCAGGTTACCCTACAAGACTCTGCCTTAAAACAAACCAACAAGCCGGGCAGGTGGTGGCGCCCGCCTTTAATCCCAGCACTTGGGAGGCAGAGGCAGGTGGATCTCTGTGAGTTCGAGGTCAGCCTGGTCTACAAGAGCTAGTTCCAGGCCAGGCTCTAAAAGTACGGTGAAACCCTGTCTCAAAAAAAACAAAACAACAACAACAACAAAAAAAAAAAAACCACCACCACAAACCTGTTATTCCCAACAGATACTCTATGGGCAAACTCTGTCTTTCTCAATTCTGACAAATTATATTAGGTAATTCCTATGCCCTGTAAAATAGTTTGAAGGCATCCCCATTATCAAAATAAAAGATATGACCTCTAAAACTCAGGAAAGCACTGTGTAAACAAGCTGCAAGATGGGACTGCACAGAACACATTAATAATTATCTTCTTTGTAACTTCAATAAATATTTAAACTTAAACCGACGACATTCATGGTGCTTATTTTAAGTAACCTAATAAATTGCTGCGGGAAGTCTCAACTTCATGGCTGTTAAGATGAAGCCTTCTGGTGACACATTTCCCCTAGAGAGACTGTGTCCTTGGTCACTGTGAAGACAGCCAGAGCTCCTGGTTTACAGCAATCTGACTCCTCTGGAAAGAGGCGTGAGAACTGAGGATGAGTGGGTGGGATGAGCCTAGACTGCATGCAGCCCTGGATTGGCTCCTCGGCACCACACAAACTCGGGTTGGGGGCTCGCCTATAAGCCCAGTAGGAACGGACACTGGAAGAGCAGAAGTCGCCACTACACAGCAGATCCAAGGTCAGCCTTGAATACCAAAGTCTTGGCTCAAACAACACAAACAAAATCCTAGCCATGAAAACCATAATAGAAGCCCGGTGATCCAGCACAGCAGCAGAGCGCTAGGCTAGCATTGCCCCAGACCTGGGGCTCCATTCTGAGCAAGGCAAAATAAAATAATAAAATAAGAGAATGATGTCACTCATTGCTTCGTTTACAACTTTAGGCTTACTTTAAATAGAACATTTTAAATAACAAACTGTACACTTAAGTCCTCAGGCACTGCCTGGGCGAGCATTCCTCCTAGCCATAAGTATACCAAGGGCCCAAAGAATACATAAAGCCAGGAAAGCAGACACCAAGTCTCCTCACTTGAGGGAGAATCTGGCCCCTAGGATCAGAAACCTGCCTGGGGTTCCTTGAAAGAAGCAGGAGGCAAGAACTAGAAGCCCAAACGCTCTCTGCCCTCCGCCCCCAAGAGCAGCAGCACACAGAGGGATGGCCACCCCACCCTCATTCAGCACTCTGCCAAGGACCAGCCCTGTCCATCCAGGAATGCTACTCTCAAAGCCCCAACAGGTCTCTTGCTTCTCAGTTCGACACCATCCCTGAAGGGCCAGGCTCCATCCCTGCCTGAAATCACCTCTTCCTGGTGCCCAGCACGCCACAGAGGAGTCCATACCACTGAGGAGGAAAAGATCCAGCCCTTGGACATATATTACCTGCCAGGCCTGCTTCCCAAACAGAATGGCTCCAGGAAAGCTGAAACTGGCTCCAAGCCCAGAGAGAGGCTGTATTGTGCAGTCGCCCTCAAGAGCACAAAAGATGGATGCTCCCCGAGCACCCCACTAGTGCTAGCACCCCATCAGTAAAAGCCAGGCGACACTCATTGCTCTCTGCATGAGCAGCCTCTGCAATGTCACCTCTCCTTCTCCAGGAAGACTGTGTTCCTAGTGACATGTGACCCTGGAGCAAGCCATCCTTCCCCTCCGTTCCCATCCCTGTTCCTCCAGCCTCTTGGAGGCTGCTTAAATTTCAACTACTTACTGAGTGGTATCTGCGGACTGTTTCAGCTAAGTTTTTTTAAGAATAAAAATAAAGCATATTTAAAATACATATCCTTGAAGTAGTGACATTTTGGCCTTTCATCCAAAAGTCCTCTTAATGGTGGTTGAAGAAATCGTTCAGTAATCCAACCAAGACTAATGGCTACGTATTTCAAGAGGTGAAGCAGTAATCTGTCTTTCTCTGGCCACTTGCCAAGAAAAATTAGTGTTCATTCTGTATACGGGCACAAGGCAGAACAGTCGGGAAATCCAGCCCCGCCCCCCCCCCCTTTACAGGCTCGCCACCTCAGTGTTACACCCCAGCCAGCACGTGCAGCCATCTCCAGGGCCAGCCGGCTTGCCTGCCCCACCCTATTCAGGGGCACTTCCCTCTCCCTCCTGCTCAGTGCCCAAGGCAGACAGGATATGGGCAGGGTGGGGCAAGAACAGTAGGATTGCCCCAGAGGCTTCACCACATACGATTTCAAAGTTTCCATTATAAAGAGTTTGTTGTTTTTTTTTTTTTAAAGACAACCCACCAGAACCCTGAGAACAAAAACTCAAAAGAAAACATTCAGTTAAAAATAGGAGTATTCGTGGGAGATATTTTAAATTCCTTTGAAGGGAATAATTCCTTATGTGGCAAGAAAAAGTAAGATGGTTGCCTCTCATTTAAAGAATCAAAGCAACCAAGGTACATCTGGTGCCCATTAGGGAGCAGCCCCAGGACCTCAAGCCTCTCAAAAGACCCCCCCAAAAGCCCTCCCAAAAGATGGCTCAGCACCCAGCATGCCCTACTGAGCCTAGTAGACTAATACAATGTAAGAGCTACAGGAGAAGCTGTTAGATTTACCTTTAACTTGTATTACTTTTATTGTTACAACATTATTTTCTATTGTATCATTTTCTATCTTTCCCCCCTAAATATTTTCCATCTTTGGTTGAATTTTCCACTGCCGAGCTCAAAGATTCAGAGGGTGCCATCTGTTCATAAACCCACCTCATCCCTTTTTGATGTTAGACAAATAATTCAAATAATTTGATTTTTAAATGTCACTGACAATCTAAGGTCAGAGCTAAAGGGTCCTTTTCAGCACACAGGCAAGTGCACGCACGCGCACACACACATACACAAAGTTGGTAGAGCATTTCAAAGAACATAAACACTCTCTTAAAACCCTGAAGATGAATTTTTAAGTGTGAAGTTCATGGGTCATAGAATCTTGCTCGAATGTTAGCGCCTTCACAGTCAAGACCTGGAGCATTCATTCCACCCACCTGTGTGTGAATGTGCCCCGAAGCATCTGAAGACAGGGCCTCACTATGTAGCCATGGCTGGCATGGAGCCTGCCTCTGCTTCCCAGTGCTGGGATTAAAGCTGTTCACCAGCCAATCTTCAGGTTTATCATGCTTTTACAAAGGGGTAACAAACACCCTAACCTTTGCCATGGTTGCCAGGATGCTTGTTGTCAGTCACAAAGTCAAAACAACTGGAGCAAAACCTCCAGTGGGCTGTCATGCTGTCTGCCCCAAGGCCTCTGTTCTAGCCGCCCATCAGACACTGCTCCCCTAGGGTAAAACTGCACTCTCTGGTGGGCACAAGCACCCTGTCCTAATCAGGCTCCTAGCCTTCCTTGGACCTTTCCCAATCCCCTTTCCTTTCTAAATTGTCATAATACTTGAATCCTGCTGACTTCCAGGCCCAACACTGCAGGCCATGACCTCAGCTTTCCCTTCCCCCAAACACCTTCTCTTTCTCCTGACTCTTGGCATCTTTGGAAACTGGTCAGAGTCCTCAAAATGGGCCACTCAGTAGGGTTGGACCAAGTCTGTTGCTAGGCGGGGACCCTCATAGACACTACTCCAGACTCCATCCAATCCGATGTGCCTGGAGGTTCACCCTCTTCCACATCTTCCTTAATGTTTCCAAATTCCATCCCATCACCCATGAGTTGGTTTTTACACTACTCAAATGTCAAATGCAATGTACACTTTAACCTTGAACCGCTCCTGGGGCCCTCAGCTTTTCCCACCCTGGACTGAGATAAGCGAACAAATACCAACAGGCAGTGGCTAAAATAGACAACCATAATAAAGCTGCAGCTCACTTGAAGAGCTGGTGTACGAGCTGAGCAGAGAGGAGTGCTGGACTGACACTACAGATGGGAGTGGTGGGCACAAGAGCCAAAGGCCGGGATGGGAACGGGAGGAAAAGGGAACAAAGGTGGAGCAGTCCAGTAGGGGACACCAGAACTTCCAACATTCCCACAGAGACCAGAGGAGTCAGCCCGAGAAGTGACCTCCAGACATTGCTATCTTTAAAGGCTCCTCAGCTGTGAGAACACACCAGCAGGGAACAATCAGACAGTCCTGCAGGGACACATACAACACCAGGCCTCTGAGCCACCTCTCTGCCTCAAGTTCATCTTCCTCAACAACTGCATGAGCATTCAACGGCTCTCCACTACCCCCCAACTCTAACTCCTGTCTCTGCACGGTCACTAAGGCTGTGTCAAGACCATCCCCATCTTCCCTGCTCTCCAAAACGGAGCAGGAAGAGAGGGTGTTCCTTCACCTCGCCCACTTGAGCCTCTTGCTGGGTCCTCTCTCTTAGCTTGCATCCCTCAGCCCTCTGGATGCTTTCTCTGCTCTTGAAGTGTTTTTTGTTCATCCAGTGTAGTGCAGTCTCAATACCACTTCCTCAGGAAGCCTTTCTTGGCTGCTCCCACGGTATCTTGTAACACCGTTTGGAAGCACACCCTCTTGGCCAAGCACTCTGCAGACCCAAAGGCATAGACAGGACCCGGAACCTTTGCGGTTATGCAAACATAAGGACCACGAGCAGCCGTTCCCTCTCAAACTCTGCCAGGAACAGTGTGCCACTTTTTGTGGGCAAAGGGGTCCGTCCCAAGGAGAGGCCATGGTGTGCAGGGTTTCCAGCCTAGGTTTTCAAAGCTCTGCTATGTCTGCCGGGCACCCTCTAAGGCAGACCCACAGACATCAAATGTCATCGAATCCAACAGTACTGGATTTCCTGGTCATTTCAAAACTGCCGAAATGCAGAGATGAGCGCCTAGAAGGGTACAAAAGAAACTGGTAAGGGAAGTTATCCTTAACGTGCAGGGCAACCGAAGGCCTCTCCTTTAAGGTATCTTGAATATTGCTTCTAAATAAATATAAAAAGATCCTTTTGGAAAAACACCAAAGTGTCATCCAAGTTGCAATTACGGAACGAGAAGTACCCATTAACAGGCAAGGGACCCGAGGGCACCGACACACTGAAAGGGTTTAAATGGCCAGAAGGAAGCATACAATTAACACAGCTGGCAACGGGCTCACTCGCTTCTCAAACGATGTACTCACAAAACATGAAGTGGTAAATGCTGTCTGAGCACTCAGGGTGCTTCATCAGGGCACTTCAGGGGCCCCCATCACCTCATCTTTCACAAGCTAGCTCATACCATGCAGGTGCCCAAACAGCTCTGGGCGGGGCATCTCAACATGGGTCAGAAGAGGTAAACAGGAGGTCATCACCTTTAAGAACTCATCTTAAACTAAATGCCAAATAAGGTATTCAATCAACAGATTTTATTTCTAACGTTCAACAAAAGCCCCCCATTAGCCAGGTGTGGGGGTGCACGCTTTTAATGCCAGCACTGGGGAGGCAGAGGCAGGGGGATGGGAGTTTGAAGGCCTGCCTGACTGTCCTATTGAGTTCCAGGACTCAAAACAAGACTGAAGTAGCTCTTATAATGACATAGCTTATTTAAACAGAGACGATCTAATTCCTTTAGTTATCAGCATCTCAGATGTGGTGCTCATGTTTTATTAAATTTGCATGTATGAGTACCTGCATGTGCTCCATCACACTGTAGAGGTCAGAGGACAACTTGCGGGGGGGGGGGGGGGGG
>NW_026067920.1:23073955-23084411 GCF_014885135.2 Alexandromys fortis
GGGGGGGGGGGGGGGGGGGTGCTTCTCTCTGAGATCCAGGGGTTGAACTCACACAGTCAGGTTTGATGGCAGGCACCCCCATACTCACCGAGGTATCTCGCCCACCCAGGTATCTTAGCTGTATCGTTTGCTTTAATTTTCCTAGCATCTCATGGTTCAGGGAGGCCAAGCAACACACACATCATCACAGAGCTAGTGTGGTAAAACCAGGTTCAAACTCCACTGTTTATAAAACACTATGTGTGCTAGGACTGATTCTAATTAACTAGAGGTCAAGTAAAACCTACCTACAGCGCTGTAAATGACATTTGCAATGACGTCACCATCAAGGGCAAGCACAGAAGCCTTTAGTGCAGCGGAAGTTCCTACTTCTTAACATAAACAGGTGCTCACACTCACGTGTTCAGCACAGGCTACATTATGTCATTAACAAAAAGGAAACCCTTGGTCAACTGACTCCAAGTTCATGGTCCTAACTACCAAACCATCTTTTCACAGTTCACAGGGCCTTGCTACATTCTTAGAACTGATTACCTTGGTTACTAAGGGTTTTGGGTTTTTGTTGGTTTTTTGTTTGTTTGTTTGTTTGTTTGAAGAATCTAAACAAACCTAGTTTAAAATGTCACAGAATGAAAAGTGTAAAGTATCGATTTCCTGACTACTGGGAATTTCCCCTCAAGGAGAAAAAGCAAAACAAAACCAAAAGAAAACACCCTGCTGAAGGGAATGTCTATAGAGACACAGAAAATAATTTGTGATAATTTATTACATTTACATAAAATATGGACACCTAAAAGTACCATAAATGTTAAAATACACATTATATTTAATCAGATACAATGCTGGCTCTCAAAAAATTGGGATTTTGTTACAATAATGAAGCCAAGCCAAGCAAACAAAGCTGGCAGCAAAAGTAACAACTTTACAATACTGGCAACATACAGGTGAGACAAATAGGAAACTCAGCAGGGCTAACTTTTTCCAGGAGGAACTGCACCCGGAGACTCAGGAACCAGTCCATCAAACTGTAACTGCTTGAGTCTCAGGCTCTGTTCAGACTGGCAAAGCCTCTCTACCAGTAGGTGATGATGAAATGATTACATCAATTCTCAAAAAGCCTCACCCCACACACGCACACACCCCTTATCCAAACAGTAATTGCCTCTCTAGAGAGGCAGAAATTCATCCTGCCATTTTAATATATTCATCAAGTACCCACTCCAGAAGGGGAGAAAAGACAGCTGGAACTACATCTGGGGTAGGGCACGGTGAGCTGGGCCTGGGGTTAAGTGCTCTCTCCTTACCTGAGTAATTTCTGGTAAGTAATTAGGAAATAGTTACTGCTTTGGAAATAGTTGCGCCTCATTCAATTCATGCTTTAATCTGTACACAGCATAGAATGCCAGACAACTGTGACCCCAAAGCAATTACAGACGACAAAAGCCTGCTATGGTAAGTTCTGAGAGTTCTGGTAATTTATATACCACTATTTGGGCGTTTTAATGGGTTGTATTACCAAATAGTAGCCTGGTTGCAAAATCTCAAAACTCTACTTAGTAATTTTTGAAGTATGAACAGACTGTCTAATAAAGCTGTTTTAAAATGCCCGAAAAGTCAAATAACATGTCCATTAAACGAGTTAGGAAAAATTAATAGTACCCACCCAATGTGTCAAGATAGGTCTGATAGAGACCCAAAATTATGGATTATTTTGTTTGTTGTTGAGATAGAGTCTATGTAGCCCTGGCTCTCCTAGAACTTAAAAGATCTGCTTGCCTCTGCCTTCCCTGTGCTGATATTAAAGGTATAAATAGGCCCCACACCTGGCCCTAAATTATGGCTAAAAACAAAACAGTAGCCATTTCGAAGTTTACTTGAGAAACAAAGACTCATCCTTTCTCTCCTTCATTTGAGAAAGCCCCCCAAATTTCTAATATAGAGTATCCCAACTTTAAAACCAACCAGCATCATTTTAAGATGAGCAGTATTTGGTCTTGTCTCCTAATACAACCCTTAAACATACACACACATTTGAACAAACAGTATAGTGGAAATTCAACAGTAAATTATCCATCCCCCTTTCCCATTTTTAGCGTAACTGTAATATGTTAAAATTAGGGAAATCTAATTTTTTTTTCATTTTTTGGTTTTTCGAGACAAGGTTTCTCTGTGTAGCCCAGGCTGGCCTAGAAGGTGGTGATTAGCTAGCCTCTGCTTCCAGAGTACTGGGATCAAAGATATGGACCACCACGCCCTGCTTTGAATTTTTTTTAAGTGTATCTTCAAAACCATAAGCCATCTCTATGCCCAGGCCTTACAAAAGCAAAGGGACTAGGCGAAAGCAATTCATAAGCAAATTATGTTTGTTTTTCTCTAAGACTACCTCATTCCTTAGGTCTCAAAAACCTGCTACCTCCTCCATCTGTCAAGCTTGGGCGATTTCAGCTAGACAAATCTGAACGGTTCCAACAACAGATCACTGTTTTTGGCAAGCGGAAGCTGAACCAGCGGGAACTTCGCTGTGATCTCTTTAAGCACTTAAGCATCCTATTAGTCTTCAAAAACAACCGTACAAAGCAAGTATCCCGTTTCTGAAACTAAGTTGGGGAAACAAGGCTCACGCTAACTTGTCACTTAACAGCACGTGGCAGAAACAAGCCCAGTGAAGGGACTTAAGTTTAACGGAGAATTCGGCATCCTATTATATTTGCCATCTGCACAAAAACACTAGATTAAGAGCGGCAGACAAGGTCCCGAGGGGGAAAGCAGTATTCACGCTGGAAAAGAAGGTTCAAGCGATCGGCTGATTAAAAAAGACCACCGCGCTGGAAAGCGCGGAAATTACTCAAGCCAAGTTCTACGGGGCTCCGGCACACTTCTTTGGTCTTAAAACCTAACCAAACAAAGAGCTCTCGGGCTGTGCGTAAAAACTCCCCGGTTCGACTAGGTTTCATAATCTCTATTAAAAAGAAACCGAAGTCGGACTAGGACAGGTGGAAGAGACCAGCAGGCCTCGGGCGGGTCCCTCGCGGTGAGAGGTTTGAACCCCACTGGAGCGCACTCTGGGCTGGGCCCTGGTCCCACCCTCCTAGCTCAATCTGTTATAACAGGAAGCCTATTTTCACCCACTGGCTTTGAAACCTGAAAAGCACGGCTTACGGGGGGGGGGGGGGGGGGGGGGGGGGGGGGGGGGGGGGGGGGGGGGTAGAGGGGCAGAAGAACAGGTTTTATAATTCCCATCAGTCTGTCAAGTTGGGGGTGCTGACGCGAACACCGCAGGGGGGGGGGGGGGGGGGGGAAGAGGGGCAGAAGAACAGGTTTTATAATTCCCATCAGTCTGTCAAGTTGGGGGTGCTGACGCGAACACCGCAGGCAAGGGAGCAAAGACCAGCCGCCCTGCAGCCAACCCAGGTTACAAAATGTGTACAATACTTTTCAAGATGACCTCGCACGCCGTGACACTAAAAAGTAGCCGTCTTCACTGAACTTCCTTTCCACCTAAGACCCCACAGCTCAGGGGACCCCAAGCGAGTGCAATTAACCAGATGCTGGGTATCAGGTCCCCAAAAGGGTCCCCGCTCCGCAGGCGCGCCCACCCGCCACTCGCAGGGTCCGCTCCCCAGGCTCTGTCCTGAGTCTGGTTAATCATTCAACGCGGGCGGCGTGGAATATTTTATTTTAGAGGTCAAAGCGAATGGTTCTCCCGAAGTTTCACAGAAACCAGTCTTTGGGGACTCGGAGGTAACAGTGCCTGCAGCTTGGGGGAGGGCGCGGGTGGAAAGCGGCCGCCAGTAGCTCACAAACACCTGATCTGCCCCTGCGGCACCCGAGCCCGGCGCAGTGCGCGGGCGGGGCAGCACACCGCACGCGCCGCTCCCCCACCGCCCGGGCCCGCACCACCCGCGCGGGGTGCAGCGCGGGCCCCAGGGTGTCACTGCCCTCTCCCTGTGACAGCAGGAACAGCGGAGGCCGAGCAGGTGAAAAGGTCGGGGAGGAGGGGAAAAGGAGCGGTAGGTGAGGAGGCCGGGGAAACGATTTGCGGAGGCCAGGGAAGTGAGGAGCCGAGCGGAGGGGAGGAGGGCCCGAAGGAGCAGACACCGCAGGAGCCACGGAGGAGCGGCGGGAGTGCAGGGCGCCCGCACCGGCCGGAACTGGCGGCGGGGCGGGGACGCCGGGCCCGTGCCCACCCACCCGGCCCTACCTTGTCCGGGGGCAGCTCCAGCTCTGCGGGGCGGAGCGGGAGACCGCGGCCGCATCCACGTCCCAGCCGCGCCTGCGGCTCAGCCCCGCGACCGCCGCCGCTCTTGCTCCATGCGCCGCGCGCGGATGGGCAGCCCGGCGGGGTCTGGGCGGCTCCGGCTCGCCTCGGCTCCAGCACTTGTTGCCGCGGCTGCCGACGCGCCTCACTCCCCGCCGCGGCTCCAAGCACCGCCGCCGCCTACGGCGTCCCCCCCCCGGCCCCGCCTCTGCCCGCCGCGCCAATCAGACGCAGCGCCACCCGCGCGCGTCACCGCCGGAACGGCCGGGCCCCACCCCGTAGCCCAAGTTTGGGGAAAGGCCGACCTCCCACCCTCCCGCCTGTCGGCGCCCGGGCCCGCCGGGCTCTCCGCCCTTCGTGACGCGCGGAAAGCCCTCTGCTACACCGAGAAGCGCGACCTCCAAAGATGCGCCCCCCACCCGCCCCAGGAAGTAGCTTTCCCCCACCCTGCTGAGACTCAGGGTCCAGTCCAAACTCCTCAACTCCCGGGGCCCCTCTGTGCTGTCGGCGCGCTGCTTGGTGAGAGTTTTGATGGCTCTTTCCGGCCAGGACCGGCGTGTGCCTAGGCCTAGACGGCTCCACCTTGGGAGGTGAGGAGAGGGAAACCTGGACCTAAGTGAACCTGACCTTTGCTCGCCGGGCACCCAGTCCCTGATGCCATCTGGCTGCTCAAAGCCCAAGGGTGGTGCCTGTTCGGCTCCGGGTCTTCGGGTTGTGAAGACATGGGTTTTTCCACGTGGTTCCACTCGCGCCTCGGGGAGGCAGGAATGCAAGATGGGGGTGGGGGCACCCAAACGGCAACGCCAGGAGTGAGGGCAGCCTGCCATCCCAACGCTGAGCCCTCATAACGCTGCTGGGATGGGCACTAACCACACCCACGCGCAAAGCGCACGGGACTCGCGGTGGTCACCCCTAACCCAGCGCCTTCGCAGCCTCTCCAAAGCGCTGCCTGCCAAGGTGAGGCCCGGTGGGGGAAGCCCGCGAGACCGGATGGAGAAGTCGCTCTAGTTTGCAAGGCTTGAGTAGGCCGGCCAGGCCGGCACGCCTTGAGCATCGAGACCGGGCGCGCCTGGAAGCTCCCCCTTCATCCTTATCGCCGAGGCCTTAGAACGACCCTCTAGAGTTAATCCCGCTGAGAAATTAACACTCCACACCTGTTTGAGTTTTTGCAGAAGACTGTCAGGCGGAGTTAGCCAAAGGGAAGCCATTATCGAGCGCTGGGGGTTGAATTTCAGCCCGCTGGACCACAGCGCTTACTCTCAGCGAAACGCAGCAGCCCACGAGTTGTTTTGGCTTCGTCGAGCCGCGTGGGTAGGGGGGGTCGTCCAGAAGAAGGAATTTTGAGTGGTGACTCTGGAAATGTTGATTGGCAGCCTCCAGACCGTACTGTTTTTTATGTTGGTCACGCTTCGCCTAAGAGCTACAGGAAGGCAACAAGTTGGATTTTTGTGTTGTCACACAAACGCTTAACCACTGTAACCCTGGACAAGAAAGGAACGGGAATTGTATGCCTTCCTTGGGTTTGAGGGTTCCCCCACACACACACACACACACGATTTTATTCATAATTCGGAAAGCAAATAAAACATTTGAAAAGAAGCAAATTAGAAGTTAGGTCTGTGTGTTTGATTAGCTGCCGGCCCCTGTTTTGACACATAAATACGGTGAAGAGACAAAGCTGGATTGTTCCATGCATCAGATGTTACTGTTTCCCTTCACTGCGCTCTCAGTCGCCACAGACACGCTTTCAAGGATTGCTAGCCGAGGAGTTTTGAGTAAAGTCAGCTGGCAAGCAACGGGGAAGTAAAGCCGGAGTCTTCCACAGCTGCCAAGAGCTAGCTGCCCAGGCCCTGAACTTTAAAAAAAAAGAAAGAAGGAAGGAAAATGGGAAGCGTTCTGTCCGTGGTGCCGTTGAGTGCCGCTGGAAGCATGCCAGCCAGCTTCCTCAGTGACTTTGGGGGATAACTCCGTGCTGGATTCCACACCCACTTAGCTATTGTGCTTACTCTTAGGTTATGACCCGGGTTCAACATCCGTAGGCAGAGATACACATTTAATAATTGTGCTGTCCAACGTACGTGTTGGGCGCAGGGCAAAGTGCAGGGACAGCAAACTCGACACTTTCTCTTGGAGCTCACAGCCCCCCTGGAGAGGTACTTAATAATTAAATGCACTGAAACTAACTATAATTTTGATATGGACGAAAGGAAGTGTAAGAACAGGATCATTTGTGTAAGAGTCCAAGGAAAGTGTCTTTTAAGCTTGGTTTTCTATTGCTATGATAAAACACCATGACCATGAGACCATGAGAAGAAAGGGCTGGTTTGGCTTACAACTCATCAGCCAGGGAAACTGAGGCAGGAACTGATACAGAGACAATGAGGAACCCTGTGGCTTGCTCAGCCTGCTAGGATTGCCTGCCTGGGACAGCACTGCTACCCGTGGGCTGCGCCCTTTCATATCAGGCATTAATAAAAAAAAAAAAAAAACGCACTGCAGACAATATGGGAAAGGCATTTCTCAAATGAGGTTTCTCTTCCCAGATATCTCTGGCTTGTGTCAAGTTGACAAACAGAAAAAGCCACCAGAACAAGAAGTTTCTAGCTCTAAGGGTGAAGGTGTAGAAACAAGCAGGGTTTGGGTGTTATTCCATGAGACATTTGAGGTAGAAATTATATTCTAAAATTTGCACTATAGGTAAGTTATCCTCTGCAATGTGAAGGGGGCAGGGCACAGGCAGGAGGGGGGTGATGGAGACAACAGTAGAGAACAGACGCCACAACAAAGGCTTGGGCAACTGCTCAGATCTGGAGGACTGGGGACAACTGCTCAGATCTGGAGGACTCGGGGACAACTGCTCAGATCTGGAGGACTCGGGGACAACTGCTCAGATCTGGAGGACTGGGGACAACTGCTCAGATCTGGAGGACTCGGGGACAACTGCTCAGATCTGGAGGACTCGGGGACAACTGCTCAGATCTGGAGGACTCGGGGACAACTGCTCAGATCTGGAGGACTCGGGACAACTGCTCAGATCTGGAGGACTCAGGAAACTAAGTGGTGCTGCTTCATCCAGATGGACGGCCATTTTCTGAGTTGGGGAGTCTCACTTGGTCAGGGCAGCTTGTGTTCTGGAGTAGCTGGTGTCGCTGTATGTGGAAGAGCAGCCTCGAGGAAACTCATACGTTCCAGGATTAGAATTATTAAGTCAAAATAACAAGAGATATGAGAGCATCAGAGGCAGAAACACAGAACAGCGTTGGGAGGGATGTTCAGTGAATACTGAATCCAAAATCCCTCCACCTTTATTTTCCACACACTTATATACTTCATTCCTAAAGGGGAGAGGGATGCAACAGACTTCATTAACATGCCATAAGGAATAGAGACTTGAATACTCCGACCCCTGGTTTAGTGGAGTGTATCCACTTCTATCCCCAAAATACGAGTTAACCACACCATAGGTCAGAATCTCTTGTTTGTAGCCACATCCGTTGTCAGCAACTTTAAAAGAGCAAAAATAAACTCTCTGACCTCCAGTCCAGGTGGAACAGGCTCACATCCGTGGGCCCTCACAACTGTAGCATGAAATACATGAGGTAGTCTAAGAGAACATACAGCTAGACGCATCCTGACAACTCTGACCTCAGGCATGGACAAAGTCCACACTCCCCGTGGGAAAGTGAGGCAGGGAGAAAGGAAGGAGCTTGGGGAGGTGGTTGTCACAGTCAGCAGAGCAAGCAGACTCAGCGGGGTTGGGGGGGCGGGGGGAACAGGAGTTAACAACTCTTAAAACGGCAGAGAAACCCAAATGACATGAGAATTGATACACACTTGGTTTAGAGGCTTGGGCGTTGTTGGGACTTTTGCAGGTCATGACTAGTGGAGCGAAGAATGGCGTAAGGAAGAAATGAGAGATAAAGAAAAGCACTAATGGGAGGGGGGAGAATGATGTCATTAGATTTTAATTTTTAAAAAATGAAAAAAAAAACAAATAAGAGCAATTACCCCCCAAATTATTTTTATTTATTTATTTTAGAGGTAAGTTCCAAGTGTGCCTAGAACTCTAGAAAAGTTTGTGAAGAGTCAGCAGTAGTCAGAGGCCTGGAGAGGTGGCTCAGTACAGTTGCTCTTGTGGGAGGGTCGATTCCCAGCTCCCACATGATGGTTCACAACTGTCCCTAACTCCAGTTCCAGGGCATCCAACGCCCTCTTCTGACCTCCGCGGATACCAGGCACACATATGCTACATGGACATACATTCAAGCAAAACCCTCATATACTAAATACATCTTTTTAAACATGCCAGAGAGGAACGTTATGTCAGCCATGGGCGGGGACTTATATGGTTATCCTTGTTTGTAAGGTAAAGTAACTTGAGAGTTTGTGAATGCAGACGGGAAGGAGCCACAGAGAAGAGGAAGTCAGAGCAAGGGAAAGACAGTGGACAGCAAAGGTCCTGTACCCAAGGCGGAAGATGGAGCCGGGGTTTAGGAGGAAAGGCTGCGCTCATGGGTGGGGCCTCATCTATGACCACAGGAAGGGGCACCTGACGCCAGGGAGGCTCGAGACAAGGCAAGGGCTCATGCGAGATTTGAAGAGAGGGGGAGAGTTTGGCCCAGATAACAGAGGGTTTGGGGGGGTCAGAACAATCAAACATCAAGAAAAGTCAGCATGACCATCCATTTGAAGTTGGTGCCTGTGGTCCTCCTTTGTGGTTTCCTCCAGCAGCTCAGCTGCCTGGTCTGGTCCAAACTCAGGTGAGGGAATTGTTAGAGCAGAGGAAGAGAGAAGTGAAGAGCCTGGTCCATGGTGATACATGATCAGAGAGAAAGGGCAAGAGACCAGTCAGCTCCGGTCACATAGGAAGGAGAGGGGGTTGGCCATGAGATCTGGATATTCAGAGGTGAACTTTGGGGCCATGGGTAAGGCAGAAAGAGGTAGGGGAGAGTAGAGATGAATGCCCTGGGAATATTGATACCAAGGTCACGAAATTAAATTGATGGAGGAAGGTCATTGGTTAATAAAGAAACTGCCTTGGCCCATTTGATAGGCCAGCCCTTAGGTGGGTGGAGTAGACAGAACAGAATGCTGGGAGGAAGTGAGCCAGACACCATGCCGCTCCTCTCTGGTCAGACGCAAATGGAGCAAGCCGCGAGGTCGGACATGTTAAATCTTCCCTGTTAAGACAGTGAGACACAGATTACTAAATATGGGTTAAGCAAGATATGAGAGTTAGCCAAGAAGAGAATAGATATAATGGACCAGGCAGTGTTAAAAGAATACAGTTTGTGTGTTGTTATTCCAGAGCTAAGCCAGGCGGCCAGGAGCCGGATAGCAGGAACGCAGCCCGCAGCTCCTTCTACATTAAATGGCAAGGTTAATGGATGGGCCCTTGGCTTGAGTGAAGCAATCCAGGATGTGGGCAGGAGTAAGGAATGCTTTGTGAAGACATTGGGCCAGGAGCTAAAGTTCTAAGAAAGTAAGGGGCCTGGAGATCAGGAAACGGGGAGCATCAGAAAGGGGAAGGGAGAGCTGGATGTCATTCTTCCTAAAGGAGTGTGTGCAGGAGTCAGGAGGGTGATGGGGAGTAGGAAGGTTCATCCCCGCCTCTGGACCCTTGGAGAACATGGGTGAGAGTCAGCAGCCTCCCCTCCCTGTTGGGGAATATAATGTTAAGGTGTGTTACTTTCGTTTATGCTGCATTTATTTAACTCTGTGAAGCTATTACTTTGCCTGTCTAAAACACCTGATGGTCTAATAAAGAGCTGAATGGCCAATAGCTAGGTAGGAGCAAGGATAGGTGGGCCTGGCAGGCAGAGACTGTAAACAGAAGGAGAAACGAGAAAGAGGAAGGGTAATGAGAGAAAAGGAGAGGAGGACATCAGGGGCCAGCCACCCAGCTACACTACACAGCAAGTCATGGAGTAAGAAGTAAAGAAAGGTATATGGAAATAGAGAAAGGTAAAATCCCAGTGGCAAAAGGTAGTCAGGATAATTTAAGAAAAGCTGGCAAGAAACAAGTCAAGCTAAGGCCAGGCATTCATAACTAAGAAAAAGCTGCTGTGTGTGATTTATTTGGGAGCTGGGTGGTGGGCCTCTCAAAGAACCAAAAGAATAAAACATCACACAACATTTTGGCATCCAACATGGAGCTCAGATATCCATCTAGAGCCTGAGAAAGCTGGAAAAAAAAAA
>NW_026067920.1:23086523-23099645 GCF_014885135.2 Alexandromys fortis
GGGAGGGGGAGAGGAGAGGGAGGAGGGGGGAAAAGGGAGACGGGGAGGGAAATGGGAGGCGGGGAGGAGGCGGAAATCTTTTTTTTTTTCAATAAAAAAATTATATTTAAAAAAAAAAAAAGAATTGGTACTGGTGATCCCTTGAGCAGCCAGTACCTTCACGGCGGGAGCATCAGCATTTGAATGCAGGTCCTAGTCAGGTTTGTCCGACCAGTCTGCAAGCTTTGGGCTTGGCTTTCACGACCCAACCTGAGAGCAGGCAAAGCCAGCTGCTAGAGCACACAGAGGATCCAGGAACAGCTGGACAGTCTAAAGCTTTCTAGTATGATCAAAAGAGGTTAAAAATACACAACAGAAGAGGTCCAGACAGGAAAGAATCCTCTAAACAGGTTCCAGGGTGTTTACAATGTGTGTAGGGTTAAGAAAGAAAACGGGAATAGGCAGTCATAGAAAGAAACAGATTAAAAATAATGAAGTCTTTAAGGAGACAATAAAAGTAATGTGAAAGAAAGAAAGGCTACCTAAAGTTGGGAAACACACAGGGAGTCTGGATCCTGTATAGGATTGTGTTGGTTTTGAATCTTTTGACTGCTGAAAAGCAAAGGACAGCTGCTGAGAGACCTGGAGTGAAAGAGGGACTGTGAACATAAACCAGCCTAGACACTTTAAGAATCCCTTAACTTTAAGAAGGTCATAAACTGTATTTGTCAAATGGAATTCAAAACTACTTTGGAGAAGAGGTTTTGCTTTTGTTTCCACAGGAAACAAAAAGAGGCTATGGATTCATACAAGGTTGACTTGGATCTGGTCTGACCAAGGAAGAGCTCCTGAATCTTGACAGGTGATATCAGTAAAGGCTATATATAACTGGTCTTCTCAGGACTTAGCTAATTTCTCAGATTTTCTCTCTGGGGCCCTAAAAATACTTTGCCCACATTCAGCAGGAAGCAGACTAGAGAACACGACACCCACATTCTCAAGAGAAAAGGGGGTGTGGGTGGTCTTCGGTTATTTTGAGGGGCATGGATGCTGTATAATTTGGGCGGATATAGAAATATAGGAATACCAGGATAAAAAGACAACTATTAACCTCAGATATTTTTCATTGGCTTGGTCTTTGGTATATGAGTACAAATTCAAAGTCAATTTTGTTACACTATATTTATGTTTTTACTCTTGTTTAAAAGACTTTTGTTTATTAATAGAAATTTAAGGTAATTTTTGTTACAACACACTGTATATATGTTTCTACTCTTGTTCAAAGGATTTTGTATATTGATACCAATTTAAGATTTTTTTTGTTACAACATATTGTATATATGTTTTTGCTCTTTTTAAGGTGTTGTACCTATGCAATTCATTTTAAAATGTAACGTAAAATTCTTGTTTTTGAAAACTATCATTATGAACTGTTTAGGATAATCAAGAAACACAAGCCAGTAGTTAGTCATCTATAACAATCAAATTTGTAGATATTCTAAGTATGTTTTCCCAGTCACATATAGGTATATTTTAGATAAATACATGGCTTTCAAATACTCCAAAGACCTATAGAATATGGCATTTAAAATGTTTTGTTAATTTAAAGTTTGTCATGATAATGAGGCATCTGCTCCTGGCAACACCAATTTACTTCAGAGAAGATACGAGCATTGAAGAAACTCCTTATGGCGTTTGCTTCCATTGTGGCAAGCTTAGCCACTGAGCAAAGGAACTGTTCTTGTCTTTGACTGCTGACTATGTGCTGTGCAGACTGGACATGCAGGACCCAACAGAAAGTGACTGCTGAAAACTTTGCCAAAATAAGGTAGGATAGTCATTCAGGGTTGCTGCTTCACAGAAGAAACTGCCAGGCATTCTGCAGGACACAGAGGAAAGTGACTGACAAACTGCCAATATAGGTGAGACAGTATTTCAAATTTCCTGCTTCATGAAAAGTCTGCCAGATACTGTGGGCCTGTAGGCTGAAAATGGATGACCCAATATTGCAAAGGAACTTTGAGTGACTGTCCAGGCAGTCAGATGTCTCTGTCATTTCTAGAGTATTTAAAGTTGTTTGCAATGCACTTTTTGTTTATTTAAATAATATTATATCCTGCTGGTGTCTTTGATGGAGTTGAAGACTAGATAGTTATAGCTTCAGTTTTTCTTAGATATGATATAAAGTAAGTTAGGTGCACATTTTGGATTTACTAAACCAGGATAGATTATGGAGTATTTTCTTTAAATTTACTAGACACAAATGAATTGGAATTCAGTACATTGTGAATATAATCTTTATTTGATAATTGTTCTTATTGTACACAGTCTTACTTTGTTAAAGTTAAAAGTTTCTGGTTTTGTTTAGAAAGAAAAAAGGGAAAATGTTGAAATATTATTTTAAGGTGTGTTGCTTTTGTTTGTGCCACATTTAATTCTGTGAAGCTGTGATTCTTTGCCTGTCTAAAACACCTGATGGTTTAATAGAGCGCTAAATGGCCAGTAGCGAGGCAGGAGGAAAGCTAGGCAGTCCTGGCAGGCAGAGAGTATAAATAGAAGGAGAAGCAAAGAGGAGAAAGGAGCAAGAGAACAAGAAGAGGACATCAGGGGGCAGCCATCCAGCTAGCAACACAGCAAGCCATGGAGAAAAAAGTAAAGAAAGGTATACAGAAATCAAGATAAAAGCCCAGAGGCAAAAGGTAGTTGGGATAATTAAAAAAAAAAAAAGTTGTCAAGAAACAAGCCAAGCTAAGGCCAGACATTTATAACTAAGAATATGTGGGGAGCTGGGTGGTGGGCCCCTCAAAAACAGAAAAGAGTGAAACATCACACAAAACCTCCCAGCCTTACAGTTGCTGTTGGGGATGGGGCACGGACTCGGACAGACCAGCACGTGCCTGATGAACCAGCCTTCGATTCACTTGCTGGAGTCCGCTTGCTGAGTGCAGTTTCCTGGGATCATGCGGAAGGATTTGAGCTCGGCTACTTGGTAGCAGATTAAGTCCGCTGCAGAAAGAGCAGAGCACTTACTGGTGTGCTGGAGGGATAATCCCTGAGGGAATGAAGACGAAAAGAATGAAAACCAAGTGGATTTTGCCTCCGTTGTTTCTTTTTGAATCTCTGCAAACCAGAGCCATGTTCCCATCCCTTCTTTTTCCTTCCCAAGGTTTCATCAGGGGAAGGTATCCATGCGCAAGGTATCCATACGCGTGTGACTCGCAAATACTAAGCTTGTCCTACCTCTGTCTGTTACCTCTTCCAGACATGTGTTACCTTCTTAGCCTTAGTTTTACTGTCTATAAGATTGGGGTATTAAAATACACCTGTCTCTCGCTCCACACTGTAAACTTCGTTCCACAGTGAGAGAGCTTCCTCGTTCCCAACCCCCAGTGTAACTCCAGGTCCACCCACAGCTCTCCCATCGCCATCAAAAGATCCCGAGTCTCTGCCCCAGAGGAGGTTATAATTTTGCTTCAGAGGCAGACAAACACATCCAAAACAATTAGAGAGGAATGCACAGCTGGGCCCGATTAAGTGCTAAATTGTTAGGTGCCTACAATAGGAGCTCTGAGATCAGAAAAGGAACAATTAGCAGGGATTGGGGGAGTCAGGGTTGGGGAAGCCGGGGAGGGTTCCTGGAGAGGGTGGTGTGGAAGGTGCCCACATTCTTCACCCTGCCTGAAGAGGACATTTGTAGATGGGCCCGCTCCTTTGTGACCACAGTGTGACTAGGGTCTACAGAAAGATCTTAGGCCGTGGGTTTCACTCAGCCTATTGCTACTTGTGGGTCCCTGGCCCCTCTCAGGATTTACAGCTTGGGTCACAGGGCGAATCGGGACATCTTACACTGTGCTTCCTGTCACGTTTTTTGGTTGAAGAAACCTAAGAGGATTCTGCAAACATTTCCTGTAGACCATAATGCCTACTTAGGATTTTTGCTTGGTAGACAAGCAAGTCACAGGCTAAAATCCCCTGGCCCTAAAGCACATGACTTGCTCCCAGAGTGGCTTGCACCAGAGGAAAACAGCCTGGTCAGCGGATGTAGATGCTAGGAACAAATGTCATGATTGCCAGGGGACTCCATAGCACACGGTCCTGATGGTGGAACACCTCGGAGGCCCCAGGTCTGTGAAGTCTGACCTGTACACGACATTGTGACGGTGCCCAATGTCAGCCATTTGCAGGGGTGTGACTAACTGGCTGTCTCTATCAGGGTCATCATGTTTGGGAAATGGAACATTCAGTAAGGAGAAAATGCAAAATCACAGTCTTAATGATCAAGCTAAAACATTATGTTCGAGAGGAGAGGCCTAAAATCGCAGCATGGAGCATGAGACAGCACCGCTAATATGTAATATGATTATTGGAGCATAAGCCCGCTAGAGAGCTTAATGCCTGATTGCTGGCAGCATCCCTCACAAAGCTCCCACAGGGTCCAGAAACCATCTCGAGTGTAAACACAACCCGCACAAAACAGCCATTTCCAAGGGGGATAGCAAAACCCCGCCGGCCTTCCTCAAACGCCAAAGCTGCCTGGCTAAGAGGAAAGGGGACTTCTGGAAAATACAAACCGGTCAACTCTAATTGGCCCTTTTGAAGAAAGCGTGTCTGGCTGCAAGTCAGAGCAATACATTAGTGGATATGATCCTGAGATCCAACCACCATAGGGCATGAGCCAGCTCACACACAGTGGCCCAGGTCTTGGCTGCTACGAGTGAAAAATCATGATTCCAGGCTCAAATCCCACTTTGGGAAATTCAGTGTGTTTCTCATGGGAATGGTAATACACCTATCTCAAAGAGTTCCAGGAAAAAAAGAAATGACATTATTTGTGACTAGGCACCACTTGGTGTTTAGTGTTTCCATTGCCTTGGCAATGGGACCATCCTCACAAGGATAAAATACAGGAGGTATCTTTGAATCCAATGGTAGGCCATCTCAACATTTGTCTTGAACCCACAGGGGAGGTGTGGTTCTGTTCTCATTCCAACAGTTTCAACATTGTGTCGAATGGGAAGCCGCTAGGCAATCCCTCAGAGGAACCACCTGTATTAGTCATGGAGGATCCCATGGCTTTTGAAATTCATTTGGCAAGTTTGTTTCACAGCAAAACTTGGGGAGATGGGACAGATTCCTGAAGCTTGACAGTAGTCGGGGGAGGGGAGAGCAGTGAACCCCTCAAATAGTCTTAGGAGAAGTACAATAATGTACAACATGTTCAAGCCACAGTGATGCGTGAAAGAAGCCAGCATGAGACCCACATGTTCAGTTCAACACTAGTGGCCTCTGGAATAAGGACAGAATCAACTGGAAAGAAGAAGGGGGTAGGGGATCCTGGGCTGTAAGCAATGCTGTCTACACTGCGTGGGAACATACGTTTGTCACAACATACAAACACATGCTTCCAGGCTGTGCCTTTTCCTTTCCCGTTAAAAACAATAGCCCTTTAAATTAGTTCACTGTCCTACGAACACCTGATTCATGACAAAGAAACTAAAAATATAAAATGGAAAAAAGAAAGCATATTCAACAAATGGTGCAGGCATAACTGGATATCAACATGTAGAAGAATGAAAACAGACCCGTATCTATCAACACGCACAAAACTCAAGTCCAAATCGATCAAAGACCTCAACCACACTGAACCTCATAGAAAAGAAAGTGGGAAGTAGCCTTAAATGCATTGGCACAGGAGACCACTTCCTAAATATAACTAACCCCAGTAGCACAGACACTGAGAGAAACAATTAATAAATGGGTCCTCCTGAGAGGCTTCTGTAAAGCAGAGGACGCAGTCAACAAGACAAAATGGTAGCCTACAGATTGGGAAAAGTTTTTCACCAACCCCACATTAGACAGAGGACTGATCTCCAAAATATACAAAGAACTAAAGAAACTTGACATTAAAAGAACACATAATCTAATTTAAAAGAAAAAAACAAAACAAAACAAAAACGGAGTACAGACTTCAACAGAAAACTCTCAACAGATGGATCTCAAAGGGCTGAAAGACACTTAAGGAAATGCTCAGCATCAGAGATATGCAAATCAAAACAACTCTGAGATTCCACCTTACACCTATCAAAATAACCAAGATCAAAAACACTGATAACAGCTTATGCTGGAGAAGATGTGGAATAAGGGGAAAACTCTTCCATTGCTGGTGGGAATGCAAACTAGTACAGCTGCTATGGAAATCAGTACGGCAATTTCTCAGAAAATTGGGAATCAATCTACCTCAGGACCCAAAAATACCACTCTTGGGCATATACCCAAAGGAGGCACACTCACACCACAAGGACATTTGCTCAACTGTGTTCATAGCAGCATTATTCAAAATAGCCAGAATCTGGAAACAACCTAGATGTCCCTCAACAGAAGTAAAAAGAAAATGTGGTACATTTACACAATGGTACATTTACTGAGTAGAAAAAAAAAGACATCTTTAAATTTGTAGGCAAATAGATGGATCTAGAAAAAAAAAAATCCTGAGTGGGATAACCCAGACTCAGAAAGACAAATATCATACGCATTCATAAGTGGCTTTTAGACATAAAGCAAAGAAAAACCAGCATGCAATTCACAATCCCAGAGAACCTAGACAACAAAGAGGACCCTAAGAGAGACGTACGGGGATCTACACAGGAAGGTGAAAAAGATAAGATCTCCTGAAGTAAATTGAGAGCATGGGGACCACAGGAGAAGGTAAAAGGGGAAAGGGGAGAAAGGGAGGGGAGAAAAATGTGTAGCTCAATAAAACCAAAAAGGTTTAGTTGACTGTATGCATGACAAGCACATTTTATTGTTTGTAAATTATTCTGTGGAATAAGAATGGGAAAGATGCCATTAGATGGGGGAGGGAGGGATCCTTCAGGGCAGCTGTGAGCTAGCATTCCATAGAGGATAGGTTGTATCCTATCAGGGCTAAACGTTTAGACTTGAGCCCCCCATTCCTCTCCATGCAGAAGGCCTTTCGTCGCCATTTCCTTCCTTTCTGCCTAAGGTCATCCTAGAGTTCTCAGAGTCAGTGTCCCACCTAGCCAGTCAGTACACAGGTCATTGTGCAATCTCGGGTCTCTAGACTTCCTACCATAATTCTACAGGGGAAAAAAAAAGGGAAGCATGGTTTTGCTAACTATAAAAGACACAAGGCTGGCCATCAAAAGTCAGGAAAGAGTGTGGGTCTTCAGGAAACACAAGGAAAAGGGTACTGACAGCCAGGTTTTTCATCCGGCAGCAACAGGCCTGGCTGCCGGGAGCTGGAACACAAGCTGCAAACTGTAAGAGCAATTCTGTCTTTGAGCATTTGCATGACAAATCCCTTCTGTGCTGTCAAGGGGGAGATTATCCCGCAGAACAGAAGCTGGAGGCTGGGTAGTATAGTTGGATATTCTTTGGGGGCCTGCCACCCAGCTCCCAAATAAACACAGGGAGACCTAGTCTTACTAAAGCCTTAGTGAGGCTTGTTTCTAGCCAGCTTTTTGTAACTTAAATGATCCCATCTACCTTTCGCCTCAGGGCAAAATAGCTATGTCTTTCACTATTCTATTTGCCTTTCTTTCCTGCTCGCTCCGTGGCTTGATTGGGTGACTGGCCACTGGAGTCTTCCTCTCCTTTTCTTGCTCTTTTCTCTTGAGCCTAGATTTTCCCCCTCCCCATTTATTCTCTCAGCCTGTCAACCCACCTCTCCATCTCCTGCCTAGCGAATGGCCATTCAGCTCTTTATTAGACCAATCAGGAATTTTAGACAGGCAAAGTCACACCCCTTTACAGAGTTAAACAAATGCAACAGAAAAGAATGCAACACATCTCTGCATCATTAAACAAATGTTCCACAGCATAAGTGAATATTACCCATCTTCAACTACTACCGTACAACAGAGTAAGCCCTGGCCTGGCGTACAGTAACTCCGGTTCAGCACCATTTCTCTGCAGTTCTCTTGGCCTTGTTTTCTTCCCACACTGCTCACTTCCTACAGCTGCTCAGGCCTCTCATTCTGAGCCAACACCCAGCAAGACAGGGCGTCTTACTTCCCTGCCTTTTTTATAACCTCGGAAACCTATACAAGTTCCCTACCACACAAGTCTTCCCATGCCTTCGGCTGGCACCAGAGTCGTAAGATTCTCCTGAAGACTATCACTGGCAAACGGGAAGGAAGAGTCTCCCCTCTGCCACACACAGCCAGAACTCA
Organism: Alexandromys fortis; assembly: GCF_014885135.2. Taxonomy (NCBI): domain Eukaryota; kingdom Metazoa; phylum Chordata; class Mammalia; order Rodentia; family Cricetidae; genus Alexandromys; species Alexandromys fortis. Next base: position 23,094,695 of record NW_026067920.1, read on the forward strand.
ACTGGTCCAGGAAATGGAGGCTTGCGGGTAGTTTCTGGCACGCAGGGTATATAGAGAGGAAGTTTGCTGGGGACCAGTCAACGTAAACACCCGAGGGTGATTAACTGCAGAGAGAAACTGAGCTTCAGTGCAGTCGTTGCCATGGCCTTAGCTAATCTTTCAGACAGTTCTGAGCCTGGGATGGCTCAGAGTCAGTCCAAGTTGGATGAAGGAACCAGGCCTTTCTAACCCTACATCAGTCAGCCGTTAGATGCGGCTGCCCGTGGTGATGTGAGCATGACCTTAGGCAAGTTGGCACTCTTCAACAAAGGACATTTGTCTCGGAGAGAGGCCCAGTCGATGGCTGCTGCCGTCAACACGGAAGAATGATGGGGGAATTATCTCCTGCCCCTTCCCTTCCTTAGAAGATGAGTACCTCCAAATGTCTTTCCCCGGGTTTTTAAAAGAACGGAGGAAAGACGGCTGCTGTGTCAACTGAGTTTGGAATGGTTCCCACACCCTCAGACGTAGGGGCATGATGCCCACAAGAACGAAAATCCACAGGATTGCTCTTGAGCGAGCTGAGAGCGGGCTAAGCCCTGGCATCGGCTGAACCTCCCAGATCACACACACGGGACTGCTCGGTTCTGCGGCTCCTGAGTGTGCGGCTGCCAAGCTTCCCTATACAGCTGACACAATAGGAGAGTCACAGTAGTCAGAGCGATCAGACGTGCCGGGTCAAAGGAGCCTTACCTGGGGCAGCTGAAACTTCGCTGTGGACAAAGACTTCGCAAAACAGAAGGAAAGTGGGGGAGGGGGGATGCTTACGTGGAAATATTTCTGTATCACTGGAAATATTAAAATAGCATGTTACCCAATCTCTTTATGCTGGCCTGAACCCCTACCCCCATCTCCTGCTAATTTTCTAGCCTTGAACATTTCCCAGCTCTATTACCAGACTGGCTGTGGGGCCAGCTCCCAGCAAGTGTTAGGCTAGGGTATCTGAAAGGAGCTGGGGAAATTACTCTGCACACTATTATTTACCTCATTGAATGCCCAAGCACGAGCATTGTGTGCCTGCATAGGGCACACTGAGATTATGTGTTACCCAAACCTCACACCTTTCTTTTAGGGGTTTGTCTTGCTCTTTTCACCTCAAACATCTCAACCGTGTTATTGTACGGACTCATTCAAGCCAAGCTACTACCGTCCTCGGAGTCCAGCTGTGGTCACACGCCAAAGGTCATCCATGCCTGCTGGGCTCGTTCTGTTGACGCTGCCCCTAGAAGGAAATGTGGGAAGGCCCCAGAACCCCGACCTGAACATCCAGTCCATCTGTACTAAGTATTTTATGCAATTCCGCCCTAAGTGCAGGTGGCCTCTGAGAGGGGCAGGAGGGGGTAGAGGAGATTCCATCTATTAGGCTATGGGAAAACCTGCTGGGTAAAGACTTTCCAGCCCGGCCTTTTGGGGTGAGAAGCATGCACATCCTGTAAGTAACCCCTCGTCTATGCTGTTAGAAAGCCTGATAAACTCACCGGTGCCCCGTGTGAACTTCGGTGGCATGGTATCTTGGCTTGGCTTTGGGACCTTCGAGAGGCAGGAAGGTGTTACTTACGTCTTCCCAGGAAAGGAATTTTAGCAACACACGTGACTAGGCAACCTGAGGAGCTTCAATATTGTACAGACGAAGACCACCGGAAAGAACAGATATTTACAGTCTGATCCATAGCAGGAGCAAAGCTACAGTTACGAAGTAACAGCAAAATAGTTTTAGGGTTGGGGTCACCACCACATGAGGAACTGCGTTACATGGTTGCAGCGTTAGGAAGGCTGAAGCCACTGCTCTAGACCCTCGCTCTTCTCTCTTCTTGTTTACTCCATATGGTGCTGGGGCTGGAACCTGGGCAAGCACTGCACCCCACTGAACCACAGTTAGAGCTCCCGCTCTGTTTAACAGGGAAAGCTGCTTTTGACACCTTGGCCTAACAATAGTGACACAGAATTTCCTTAGAAAGGTAAAGGCCCTGCTTGTATAGATGTAACAGTTTCTTGGCTCAGGAAAAGGGAAATGAAAAATGGTCTTGTTTCCTCCCCCCCAAACCCCCCCCCCCTCTCACACACACACACACACACACACACACACACATTCTTCCACCTCTGGCCTGACAAAGGTCACCCCCTACTCCCTACAGGCCTAAAATCTCCTCAACAATTCTTTCTTTTAGCTTGTTTTTGTTTTTGTTTTTGGCCTCAGAGTCATGATTCTCCTGCCTCAGGGTGCAGGGTGCTGGGCTGACAAATATACACCACCCTTCGTCACAATTCTTCTCATTTCTGTCTGCTGCTATTCCTCATGGCTGCGGATTGAATGGGGAGGGGGGCATGGTCTTGCACATGCTCCAGGAACCTACACTGAGCCACGCTTGAGACCTCTTTGTGGCTTTAACGCCCACAGAGCATTAGAATACTAAAGTTGTTTCACAAAATGGCACCAAAAATCAGATTTACTACAAAAGCAGACAGTATTTTGTGGGATGGTGGCTATGGTTTATCAACACCATTTTCTATACACCACGTTACATTATGTATGTGTTTGATCAAAGGCGTTGGCGGAAATTCTTTAGTATGAATGTAGTAAGACCTGAGGGTGTTAGAGAGTACATGGCGTATATGCCTGATTACAGCTCTAAAGCTGGGAAAATTCTAGCTCTAGAATGAAGATTATGGGTTGGTATTGGAATCTGACAAAAAGATAAATCCCAGTTGAGGTCAGGATAGTGGGTGCTCCAGAGCCAAGGTTTAGTTTCAAGGCTTGTGTTGGCAGGGAGGGGAAGGCATTGTGTACTTCCTGCTCTGGGCACAGCGAATACCCAATGAGGACCACCTCACGTCCACCCACCTGTATATTGGTCTACAAAAATAAAGCAAAATAAAAAATCAGGACCCCAACCTGTCACATCTTTTTGGCCAGAAGCACTTATTTCTCTTATATGTGTATATATACATAAGACATAGACACATTCATATATACATATGTATTTATGATGAGAGAACAGGGTCTTTGGAAATCAAACCTAGTCAGTGAATGGCTCAAGAGGGCAAATCTAGCAAAAGGAAGACAGGAAGTGATGTGGGAGTGTCATATATAAATCTGTTGATTTCATTGGCTGAGCAATAAAGAAACTGCTTGGCTTAGCTTAGAGCATAGATGGGAGGAAGAAACAGAATAGAATTCTGGGCGGAAGAGGAAGTGAGGTCAGACTCTGCTCTGCTCCCGGAGAGTCTCGACAGCTCTGCACTCTGGAGCAGAGACGCCATGGCAGCTCTCCCGGGTAGACGCGATAGCTCTGCTCTCTGAGGCACATGCGATGAAGATGGATGTAGGCTAGAATCTTCCCGGTAAGCGCACCTTGGGGTGCTTACAAACATCATTAGAAATGGGCTAGTCCAGGTGCGAGAATTAACCTATAAGGGCTAGAGTATGGGCCAAGCAGTTCTTTAAATGAATACAGTTTGTGTGTTGTTATTTCGGGCATAAGCTAGCCAAGCGGCCGGGGTGTTGGGGACGCAGCCCCGCCGCTCCTATTTCAACAAGGAAGAAGTAGGAAAAACCCTCAGCATGTGAGGCCAGCAGCTGCGGGAGAGCCCCTTCGGCTCAGACCCGGCTCACCTCATAGACATGGATGGCCAGGAAGCAGCCCCAAAGACCTTGTCTCACAGAAGGCTGAGGACATGGCCGAAGCCCGTTTTATTTATTTATTTATTTGAAACAACATTGAAGGGGGAGTATTCACTGTAGGTCTCCAATAAAGGCGTTTTCATTCGCTATATCAATGCAGGCAGTAGACCAGGGGCAAATCAGCCTGCAGAAAGCCTCCCTTTGGGACCAAAGGCTGGGAGAGCACAGAAATGAGAAGTGGGGAATTTGCTCACTGCCATGCCTAGTTAGTTAAAGAACACGGTACTTGTTGCCAAATGGAAGAATGGGAGGTCTGGACAATGGGGAATGGGGAAACCAGTATGCTTAGCTGTAAAGAGGAAGAGCCAGGGCAGACCAGGAAGTAGATGACTGCAATAACCCCTTACCCCAGATTTATAGATCGGAGCAATTTATAGAACCCGAGAGAAATGAAATCAATTGTACTGTTTCACAAATAAAGAAAGGGATGGGGGACCCAATAAGAGACTCTCTGCAGAGAACAGCAAAGCCAGGACTCACACGAAGGGTCAGTCCCCAGTCTGGTACTGCTTCCACTATAAATATAAAAGTTTACTATTGGCCATTCCCTCGTTTCCTGCCCATTTCCTTCATTTTATGTCGATGAGATCCGGCTAACAATAGCTGGCAGCTGTTGCCGTGTGCAGTGAAATCCTAGACACGGGGACAGAAGCTCTTTATGGCCAGTGGTGCCTGAAGGAGATGGGGTCAAAGATGATGGTTTCCTCGCACCCTAAGAGGGAAGGGCCAAGTCCGCAGCAACTTTTTTTATCATTAATTTTATTTGTTTGTTTGTTTGTTTTTTACATACCAATCCCTGTTCTCCCTCCCTCCTCTCCTCCACTCACCTGCCCGCCCCCCTTCCCCACCCCACGCTCCCCTCCATCTGCACCTCAGGGTAAGGTCTCCCCTGGGAAGTCAACTAAGTTCGTCCCATCACCTCCACGGCACCTTTTCTAAGTGTGGTAATAGAGAGGACGGTGCTCTGTTTTTTACAGTCAGCACAGGCAGTTGGGAATAATGATTAAAGAAAAACAAGCTCTAGCTCTGTCAGTGTGGCCGGAAACCAGCCGAATGCCACCGAGAAACCAGGCAAAGATCCATGGGAAATCAGCTTCCATTTCCTTTAGGTTTAGGTTTAGTTTGGTTTCAAGGTAAACTTCTATCTTTCTTCCTTTCTTTCTCTCTTCCTTTCTTTCTTTTGCTTTCTTCTTTCCTTCCTTCCTTCCTTCCTTCCTTTTTTTTTTTTTT
>NW_026067920.1:23104850-23105586 GCF_014885135.2 Alexandromys fortis
CCCCACGCTCCCCTCCATCTGCACCTCAGGGTAAGGTCTCCCCTGGGAAGTCAACTAAGTTCGTCCCATCACCTCCACGGCACCTTTTCTAAGTGTGGTAATAGAGAGGACGGTGCTCTGTTTTTTACAGTCAGCACAGGCAGTTGGGAATAATGATTAAAGAAAAACAAGCTCTAGCTCTGTCAGTGTGGCCGGAAACCAGCCGAATGCCACCGAGAAACCAGGCAAAGATCCATGGGAAATCAGCTTCCATTTCCTTTAGGTTTAGGTTTAGTTTGGTTTCAAGGTAAACTTCTATCTTTCTTCCTTTCTTTCTCTCTTCCTTTCTTTCTTTTGCTTTCTTCTTTCCTTCCTTCCTTCCTTCCTTCCTTTTTTTTTTTTTTGGTTGCTTTTCTAAATTGTTTCTTAGTTTCTTAGTCTTGGTTGCCCTGGAACTCACTCTGTAGACCAGATCTCAAACTCACAGAGATCCGCCTGCCTCTGCCTCCAAAGCGCTGGGATTAAAGGTGTGCGTCACCACCGCTGCCCGGCATCAAGGTAAATTTCTATGCAGGGCCTCAAGTTGGCTAGGAAGACACCGCCTTTGCAAAACTTAAAAATTAGACAGCGGAAGATGGGCATGGAGGTCCGCATCTGGACCAGTATTCAGGAGGCTGAGGCAGGGGAACCACGACTCTGAGGACAGGCTGGGTCACACGGTGAGCGTGAGGCCAGTTTACTATCCAGAGAAAGACCC
>NW_026067920.1:23111350-23130291 GCF_014885135.2 Alexandromys fortis
CTGGAACGGAGTCGCGAGGAATAATCAGACACAACTTACACGGTCATCTTGGAAAAGGCCAGCCTCCCCGTTTATTGTCCCAACATCTTATATATCCATCCCAAATGAGCGGGAACACACAAAGGCTGTTGCCTGGGCAACCAGGTGCCTGGGCTTTAGTCACGTCTAGCAGTCAGGTAGGCCCTGAATTAGCATCTCTATAAGATAACCTTCAAATTGCATAAGGAAAGAAACCCCAAACATCCTGACCAGTTTCAGTCAACACCTCTTCTCAGGTAATCCACACTTTAACAAAGGAAGCTAGGAGCAAGGCATCCTGGCTTTTGTTAAGGGCAGACAGCTCGTCTGCAGAGCTATGTATCAGCTCAAACCGGGGCAATGGCTTTTGTGGCATATCAGAATATGCGCCCACAGCGGAAAAGAGAGAGAAAAACACTTGTGAAGGGAAGAAGCTACATTACTTTAGGGTAACAACCAATGAAAAAGCACCCGAGTGTTTACTATGAGCAAGACAAAGAATGGAGCCCGTTCTTGCCCTTCACGCGTGCATTGTTTGATGGCCGCTCTGTTCTTCCGCCCTAGACATGCTTCCTCGTAGGAGACAATGGGATGTCCGGCCTTCTGAGATACGGCATATCCTTTCCACTTGGAAAGGTTCCCACACATCCTTCCCTCAGACATTTTTAGATATATTAGTCTCAATAGGTACCCTATATTCCAAGATGTCAGAACTCGGGGGCTTGGAAAGCCACGATTTTCCCTTGTCTGTAGTCAGTGCTACACGGTTGGCCATTACATGAATGATTGTCCTTCAGATGGCCAGGTACTGTGAAAACACCAGACCCTCAGAGTTAACAACGGAAGAGGCAATCTGCCTCGAGACCGTCAAGTCCTCAGGCCTGCAGTTAAACATGTTATTCTGTGCATAAAGGGACCCCGGGCACAGTTTCTCCCTCTGTAGGGGCAAGAGCATAACTGCTGTGTTATATCAGAAGCAGAAAGCTGTTATAATTTGCTCCCAAAAGGCATGTTTAAGACTCCAAAAGGAACTTTTAATGTCTACAGTTTAGAACACACTTCCCAGTAGCTAAAAAAGACCCAAGAAGTGTCTCAGGTGTTAATTCAACTTCACCTACATGTCCGGCTGAATCTCATGGTGAATGAGTCTTCTGAGAACTTGAAAGTTTGACTTGGAAAACTGTCTTGTAGAAAGTGCAAGCCGACGTCCTACAAGGGAAGTGATCACTTTTTGTTTCAGTAATTGTTAGCCCCAAATGCAGGACACCCAGAGGCATTTCTTCCAGAAGTTTTTCCTGTGGGCCAGAGCCCCAATTTACACCAGAGAAATTCACCCACGAAGAAAGCCTCTCTGCGGCACACAGCAAGGACGATGCAGCTCACTCTCAGAAAGGCGGGCATTGCTCCACACAAGACTCCACAGCATGTCATTCCTTCCGTCCAGTGTCAGCAAACTCAGGTCACTGGCACAGAATCACAGTCACCGGAGCGCTGTGACCGCACTCCGCTTGCTCTCTTGCTAGAGCAGGCTATTTCTTTGTTCATGGCATCGAGCCCAGCCCTGGTCAGGCCACCAACTGCTGCCAGGCATTTAGGGAAAAAGGGAGCCATTGTGCTTGACAGGATGCACACTTTGCTAGCCTGTCTCACCAGCCCAAACACGGGGTGCTTCCTCGGCCTGTGTATGGGTCAACGACATCTTCAACAAATGTCAAAGTGCTTTGTGTCTTAAAAGAGCCACGTGAACAGTTATGCCGAGGTATCCAATTGTAATTTAGGAGTTATTTCATCCAATCTCATCCAGTGAGTATTCCAAGTGGCTGGCTTGTGTGCAGTGGTGCGGTATACTATTAGTTATTATTATTATTGTTGTTGTTATTATTATTATACTATTAGACCAGAGTCCAGCATGTTGGCTGTGAGTTCTGCCCTGTCTCATATCCCCAGGATCTAGGCAGTGACTGTTTTTGTCTATGTTCTAACACCTTCTGCTCATCTCAGAGGCAAGTAGGCTAGGAGGACATTTTCTAAAACTGACCTAGTAGGAGTTGAGAGTAATGGGGAGTAGGAGGGAAGGGAATCACTTCCTCCAGGCCAGAAAACGCAGCTAGCATTGTGGTCCACACCCCAAACTCAGGAGGAGTACAAGTTCAAGGCCAACTGGGGCTACCTAGCTAGTTCCAGCCTGCTCATGCATGCACGCACGCACTCATACACCAAAACCCAATAAATATATTGCATACGAGTCACTCCAGAAAAGCGTTGACTTGGAGGCTCCCTTCCTCCGAATGAAGTCTGGTTCCAACTTGATGGGGGAGAGTCTTCTGTTTTGTGTTAATTTCATTGGTTAAATAAAGAGACTGCCTTGGCCCTTTAATAGGACATAAAATTAGGTAGGCAGAGTAAACAGAACAGAATGCTAGGAGAAAGAAGCTGAGTCAGGAGTCGCCATGATTCTCCCACTCCAGACAGACGCAGGTTAAGATCTTTCCTGGTAAGCCAGCTCATGGTGCTACACAGAATATTAGAAATGGGTTAGGTCAATATGTAAGAGCTAGCCAATAAGAGGCTGGAACTAATGGGCCAGGCGGTGATTAAAAGAATACAGTTTCCGTGTAATTATTTCGGGTAAAGCTAGCTGGGTGGCGGGAAGCAGCCCGCTGCTCCTATTACAACACCAACTTTAGTCAAAAAAGTTTTCCATCTGAAACCAAATTAGTTTGTTGGGATCAAAATGCTCTATTTTCAGTGTCTCATGACATGGTCACAAAATGACAAGGTTGTCAGGGTAAGAGGTCCTGGCCTGCCCTCCTCACTCAGCAGTTCACTGAGCAGCCTCTGCAGGATGGGCTAAGGACTCCTCTCCCATCCCACTTGCTCCCTGCAATAGTGGTGTGCTCTCAGACTGGAGGGCTGCTGGCCGTATCAAACTCTTGCAGCCCTGGTGTGAGGTTAAAGAGTAAACAGAAGCGGTGGGATTCTTTTTTATTTTACAATACTTTGCCTTCCCTGGACATAGTCATAGGAAGAAGTGCATTCCAGATCTACCGAGAAGAACAGTAAGTGGGCTCAAAGGATCCCAGGCTTTCCCTTGCCTCTAGGGGTAAAATCTTTTCTCGGCAAATTGGAACATATTATCCAGTCTGCCTGAGGATCTGCCAGGCAGGTTCAATGGCAACAGAGACGTTACATTCCCTACCTAAGATGCAAATGGTAGGTCACAAGACCTGAGTTCACTCGTGTTTGCCTTTCTCCCCTTCCCTGATAAAATTTAAATAAAAACTCTGTTTCTCTAGTCTTGGCTTCTGGCAGCGGCCATGTAAAAGAAAGAGTCATACGACAATTATTAATTTTGCATGGGATCAACTCGGCTTTCATTTGCAATGCAGTTACATGAAAACAGACTGTATTAATTTCATCCCTCTGGGGTTGCTTGGCAACAAGGCCTTCCTTGTTCCAGATCATCTCTTCTTGGCCTAGAGTGATCTCTTTGGGGTGTCACTCAAGCTAAGGCAATCATCACCCCATCGCTGCTGCTTTTGGATGTCTACCCCGATGCTGGGGTAGGTAGTCCAGGGCACTGGAAGCTCTGCTTCAGTCCCGCTGCCTGAGTCTGTGGAAGGCCTGGCTACGTCAGTACAGAGAATGGATTGCACCCGGAGAATCTGGAACTTGTACAATTTGGGTTAGACAGGAAAGAGAGAGCCTGAGGAAATGCTAAGGAAAGGGTGCTTAAATTAAAGTAAAATAAAATACGTTGTTACATTCGTATTTGAAAGTACTTTAAGTGAGTGCTCTACAATTGAACTATGTCCCCAACAGGATGTACTTCTAAATAACCAAAAGAAGGTCCAGTGTGCACAGGACGCTGCCTTCTGAATGTGTACAGAAAGGGAATTAAAACCTTTTGCTGGATGTGGTGGCGCACACCTTTAATCACAGCGCTCCGGGGTCAGATGAAGGCAGATCTCTGGGACTGCAAGCAAAGTCTGGGCTGCACTAAGTAGTGAGACCCCGAGGCTGGAGAGATCAGTGTAGAGCACTTGCTGCTCTGGAGGAGGGCCTGGGTTCAATTCTCAGCATTCAAGTGGGGGCTCGCAACCATCTGTACCTCTAGTGTGTGTGTTTGTACACATGTTTGTTTGTCTGTCTGTTTGTTTGTTTGAAAAGATTTTCTTAGGGCTAGAGAGATGGCTCAGTGGTAAAGTACTTGTTTCAAAGCATAAGGATCTCATTTTAGATCCCTAGAACTCATGGAAGTTTGGATGGAGTTGTACGCATCAGTAATTCTACAGCAGGTTGGGAAGAAGCAGGAGACCACGCCCCCAGAAGCTCATGGGCCTGTTTGTCTGATGGTTGGTGTGTGCTGTGGGAAACAAGAGAGGGGACTCTGCTCCAACCACATGGAAGGTGACCTCTGACCTGCACAAGTACACTTGCAAACACGCACACACCTCTTTTTAAAAAGTACTTTTAAAAGAGTTTTTCCTTGTGCTGTGAAGTTCCGTGGGCCCAGAAGAATGTGTACTGTCCCGCCCTGAAAACACGCCCCAGTTGACCTACTCAAGCCTACGGATCCCCAGCCTCCTGTGGGCGCTACTACTGTACTTGTGTTCTTGGCAGCACCCCGCACACGCTGGCTTCCCTCACTAGCTGGATGAGTTCACTGCTCATCCGCTTGTCGAGCAGCTCTCTGGTTTGGGTACTCTCAACTAGCAGTTTCTTCTATGGTTGATTAAATCTTCGTAAGGTAAACACAAAAGTCGCTGGCACTGATTACTCGCCCATCCGACTTCTAAGTAAGTTACCTTGCGTAACTAATTTGATGGGAAACACGGAAACCTTCGAGGTCTCAATAGGTTTTCCTAAACTACTGTAAGAAGTTAGTGTACAGCCTAGTCATCTTCCACTTGCTTCCTAGGTAAACTAATACAAAAAGACAGTGAGTTCTCTCAAAACTTAGAGTACAGTCTGCATGTACATATATATGACTGAGAATAATTTACCATGTTAACATCAAGATTAAAACTATATTCTAAGATTATTATCTTAACTTAAAAAAAAATCCTTGTAAAGACCAAAAGAACCTACGAGCTATGAGGTTATTTGATCTCTATTTTGTTTAAACAAATATGTACCACAGTATTTCAATAAGTAAGGCAAACAACATGAATGTGAGAACTGGTGTTTGCAGTGTACCGTGCTACACCCCAGAGGATAAAGTAGGCAGAAGTGGTAGCCTTTCAGCTCAACCTTCAGCCAAGGTCTTGACAAAGTTGATTTGAAGCCTCAAAAATGTTTCCTTTTCTTGATGATTTTGCCTCAAGATAGGGTTTCTCTGTGTAGCCCTGGCTGTCCTGGAACTCGCAGTGTAGACCAGGCTGGCCTCGAACTCACAGAGATCCACCTGCCTCTGTCTCCCAAGTGCTGGGATTAAAGGCACGCACCACCTTGCTTTTCTGTACAGTTAATGGGAATGGGTTTTGATCTCTATGGAGCAGAAAGGCATGTAACAAAAGAATTCAGTTTAAATAACAAAAACAAAAACTCTTCCCACAAAGGCCAGTTTTGTCTAGACCAGCACAGAACTGTATGCTCAGGACTCCACGGAGCAAGCACACTGTCAGGGAACTTTCTGTCCTCCAAACACCTTCCTCCACCCAAGCCCTTCCTGCTCTTCATCCCAGGGGATAGCTATTGTCCTCACTCCAGTTGGACTTTTTAAAAAGTATTTATTTATACCACAGCCTACTTCAAAAAAAGCTTTGACGGAATTTAAAAACTAACATATTTTCTGCATTAAGCAGGGCAACAAAACTGAAAAGTAGCTAAAAGGAAGAGAAAAGTAGGTGGCTCCAAACAAGCCTTTGCCTTGAGGAGCATGTGTGGCATCCAATCAGAAAGAAAGGGCCATCTGACTTCTCCCATGTCATGCTGTCAGAGTTCAGTGTATGCTCCCATAGTCCCTTTTTACTCTCGTGTTTTCCACTTACGGAGCTCTTGCTGCCTCATCTGCTTAACAAGCATTTGGAAAGGGCTTTCCCAGTTGTCTGGCTCCATGTGGGCTGGACTTTATCAAAAATTTAAGGTGATGTGCTAATCTCCAGTGATGTAGGAGGGTCATCTGTCTATGTGTTACTTTCATTGGTTAATAAAGAAACTGCCTTGGCCTTTTGATAGGCCAGCCCTTAGGTAGATGGAGTAGACAGAACAGAATTCTGGGAGGAAGAAAGCAGACTCTACCCACCTAAGGGCTGGCCTATCAAAGGCCAAGGCAGTTTCTTTATTAACCAATGAAAGTAACATGTAGACAGATGACCCTCCTACATCAATCCATGGTGTTTGAAGGCGGGGCCAATGGGAGGTAAAGATGAGATGAGAGAGAAAGAGAGAGACAGGGGATATGAGGAACCCCTCCTCTGGTATGAGGGCTGTAAGAAAAACTCCACCTGCAAACCAGGACGAGCCTTTTTAAGGAATTGAAAAGCTGGTACTGTCTAGATGTCAAAACTGTGAGAAGTAAATATGAACAGTGTGAGCTACATAGCTCATAGCACATTGCTATAGCACCCACAGCTAAGATGGCAGAGCCCAGCAAGGAACAAACCATACATTGAAGCACTCATGTTAGCAAGTGCTATCTAAGGGCCTTGTGTCTTTTGTGCACTGCATCTGGGGTATAATGGAGACTGAAATATTAACCTACATTTTTGAGTACTGTGGTGCTTTAAATAAGAATGGCCCCATAAGCTCATGTATTTGAATGTTTTATTCACAAGGAAGTGAAACTTGATAGGTTTAGTACAAAGTTTTCCTGCCCCAACTGCCTGCTCCCAAATAATCACTCACAGGCATAATATAACTTATAAATGCTCAGCCAATAGCTCAGGCTTATTAGTAACTAGCTTTTAAATTTTTAAGTTAACCTATATTTCTTATTTAAGTCCTGCCATGTAGTGGAACTTTTATTAACATGGCACACCCATCTCCTGGTCTGGCTGGCGACTCCTCTGACTCCGCTCTTCCTCATCCCATCTTAGTTTGACTTTCCCACCTAACTGTATCATGCTCAGCTATTGGCCAGTCAGCTTGTTTATTGAACCAATCACAGTGACATATATTCACACAGTGTACAGAAGCATTATTCCACAGCAGATAGGATTAGAAGGATTAGGAAGTGTGACCTTGTTGAAGGAAGTATGTCACTGGGGGTGGGCTTTGACATTTCAAAGCCCATGCCAGACCCCGATTACATCTCTGTCTCTGTCTCTGTCTAGCTCCTCCCTCTCTTCCTCCCTCTTGGCCTGCAGATCAGGATGTAGCTCTTACCTACTATTCTAGCACCATGCATGCTACCATGATCCTCTCCAAGATGATAATGGACTGACTTCTGAAACTGGAAGCAAACCCCCAAATAAATGTTTTTTTTTTTTAAATAATAATTGCCTTGGTCATGGTGTCTACTCATGGCAATAGAACATTGAACAAGATAGAAGTTAGTACCAGGAGTGGGGCAGTGTTGTGGCAGGCCTGGCCCTGCTGTTTGTTGGCATAATGTATATTTTGGGACTTTGGACTATAAAAGCAATCAAATGCTTTAAGTGAGGCTTAATGGGTCACACTAGCAGAAGCATGGAAGAGAGTGGTGCTGAAAATGATGTAGAATATGACTGCCTTGCTTAAGAGGTTTCAGAGGGGAATAATGTTAATGGCCTAAAGAATGTTCTTATGGGGGGCTGGAGAGATAAGAGGTTCAGAGGTTAAGAGCACTGGCTGCTCTTCCAGAGGTCCTGAGTTCAATTCCCAGAAACCACATGGTGGCTCACAACCATCTGTACTGAGATCTGGCACCCTCCTCTGGCGTGTGGGCATACATCAAGGCAGAATGTTGTATACATAATAAATAAATAAATCTTTAAAAAAAAGAAGAAGAAGAATGTTCTTATGATATTTTGGTGAAGATTGTGACTTATTTCTGCCCTTGTCTGAAAAATATGTCTGAAGCTAAACTGAAGAGTTTTTGGATTAATGGTATTGGCAGAGGAGATTTCAAGACAACCCCATGTTGATTGTGTCATTTGATTATTAGTAATCATCTTTTAAACATCATTTGTGTTTTTCTTATTTATGGGGTTGGGAACACATGTGCAATGGCACTCCTGCAGAGGTCAGAGGACAACCTATGGGAGTTGTTAGGCTTGGTGGCAATCACCTTCACCTGATAGCCCTTATGCAGATCTATAGTGAAAAGGAGAGAGCTGGACAAGGATAAATACAATGCTTATAGTTTGAGGGGAAAAGGAGCACCAGGAAGTGTAATTCCTGGTTCTCAAAGAGAGGAAAAGTTTAAAGAAAAGCTTGACACTAGATGGAATAAAGGACATGGTGCCCTCAGGGCAAGACTGCACCCAGTTGAGCTTCCAGCCTGTGAAAAGGAACTAAAGAAAAGTTTAAGCAATGAAGGAAACCATCAACAACAGAAAGAGGATATAAACACAACTGAAAAAGGAGGCTGACTTCCAGCCCCATCAAGGAGCCGAACTTCTGGAGCTTCAGCCTTGAGATTCTGACTTCAGAGTCAACAATGCAAGAAAGGAAGGGTTGTGGAATCTCCCTCTATAGATAAGGAATGCCTCTGAGGCCAGCTATGTGGCAGGGGTGTCCGTAGTTAGTCTTTTTACTCTGGGAGCCACCACCCAGCTTCCCAATAAATACTTATGAATGCCCAACCTTAGCTTGGCTTATTTCCAACTTAAATTATCCCATTTCTCTTTAACTATGCTTAGCCTCTGGGCTTTTTACCTTTCTTAATTCTGTAAGTCTTTCTTTCCTTCTTACCCTGTGGCTGGCTGTGTGGCCAGGTGACTGGCCCCTGGTATCCTCCGCTCCTTTTTCTTGTTCCTCTTTCTTCTCTTTCTTCACTGTTCTCCTGATCCCAGATTTCTCCTCCTATTTATTCTCTCTGCCTAGAAGCCCCACCTACTTATCTCTCCTGCTTAGTTATTAGCTGTTCAGCTCTTTATTAGACCAATCAATATTGTAGACAAGGTAACACAGCTTTACAGAGATAAACAAAGGCAACATAAAAGAATTCAACACACTTTTGCATCATTAAATGAATAGTCTACAGAATAAACAAATATAACACATCTTAAACTCATATTCCATCACATGTATCCTTGTGTAAAGACCTAGAGAGGTCATTGCATCAAGCTGTGAAGGACAAGTCTGGATTGCCTTGGACCCCAAGATGTTGGAGATGTCAAAGTCATATGATACCTTCTGAGAAGAGCTGCTAACAGGGAGTGGAACCAGCCCAAGAGAGAGAAGTGTTTTTCAGTCAACAAAACTGAAAGGAGTTGGAGAGCTGAAGAGTGTTTTGACATCAGACATGTAGGTGCAGAATTTGGAGTTTGCCCTGCTGGTTTTAGGACTTGCTTTGGTCCAATGTTTCCTCAATATCGTCCCTTTTCTCTCTTTTGGAATGGTGATGCATGTCCTGTACCATTGTATGTTGGAGGTGTAGTTGGAAGGTTGTTTGTTTGTTTCCAGATGCCCACACCAGAAATAATCACCCAGAAACTATATTAATTAAATCACTGCTTGGCCAATCACTGAAGCATATTGCTAGCTAGCTCTTATATCTTTAAATTAACCTGTTCATATTATTTTATATTTACCACGAGGCTCATGGCCTACTGGCAAAGTTCCAGCTGGTGACTAGCATCTTTCTCCTCTGGAGGCTACATGGCTTCTCACTGAGTATGCTTTCTATCTATCTATCTATCTGTCTGTCTGTCTGTCTGTCTGTCTGTCTGTCTGTCTATCTATCTATCTATCTATCTATATCTTCCAGTCTGGCTATATTCTGTTCAGTCATTGGCCAAAAGCAGCTTCTTTATTAACCAGTAGAAGCAGCACATGTACAGAAGGACTTCCCACACCAGGAAGTACATGATCCGCTTTTTGATTTTACAGGGGCTTATAGTTGCCTGAGTCTAGAGATGTTGAACTTTGAACCTTTAAACAGTGTTGAGACTGTGAAAGATTAAAGGGCCTTTTCCAGTTGGACTAAATTCATTTTTGCATTGTTGTAAAACTACGAACCTATGGGAGAAAGGAGTGGAATGTGGCAGTCTGAATGAGAATGGCCTTCATAGGTTCAGATATCTGAATGTTTACTCATCAGGGAGTGGAACTCTCTGATAGGGTGTGATAGCTAATCTTGATGGTCAACTTGACTACGTCTAGAGTAAACTAAAATGCAAAAATGGATGGCACACCTGTGAGAGACTATTTTTGCTTGGTTTGAAGTGGGTGAATCCACCTCTAGTCTGGACCTTTGAGGTAGGAAGACACACACCTCTGATCTGGATCTTGAGGAGGGAAGACAAACCTTGGATCTGGACCACACCTTTTCCTAGACACCTATATAAGGACACAGAAGAAGGAATCTTTGGCTCTTTTGCCTGCTTGCACTCACCTTGCTAGCACATGTGCTGTGGGATATTTGGGCACTACATGAAGGCGGAAGGTGTATGACTGTGATTCGTGTAATGAAAGGCAGAATGACCAATAGCTAGGCAGGAGAGATAGGTGGGATTTCCAGGGAGAGAGAGGAAGGAGGAGGAGGAATCTAGACACACAGGAGACACAAGAAGACACAGAGAGGAAATGAGGTGCAAAATGGAAGAGAGGTAATGCCACATGATAGAACACAGATTAACATAAATGGGTTAATTTACATGATAAGAGCTAGTTAGGAGCCAGACAGAGATAGAATGGGGGCTGGGACTGGCATGAGCTTTTGAGACCTCAATGCCCACCCCCAGTGACATGCTTCCTCCATCAAGGCCACGCCTCCCAATTTTTCTAACACTATGTCCTAGTCAGGGTTCTAGTTAAGTTATAGGCTGAGCTTTCATAATTAATAAGAAGTCTCCATGTCATTATTTGGGAGCTGTCTGGTGGGGCAGAAAATGACTCATTACACACATAGACTCCTTTACTGGTATTAGTGCCTACTTTGGGAGATCACAGCATATATTGAGGACAAGCTGAGACACCCAGGTTCATAGACTGAGCAACTACTGGGTTCTGGGACTTTCCATTCACTATCAACCATTGTTGGATTAGCTGGACTTCAGCCTGTAGGTCATTCTAATAATCTATATGACAGCAAGAGATTCATGCTATAAATTCTGTTCTCTAGAGAACCCTGACTAGGACATAGTGTTAGAAAAATTGGGAGGCGTGGCCTTGATGGAGGAAGCATGTCACTGGGGGTGAGCATTGAGGTCTCAAAAGCTCATGCCAGTCCCAGCCCCCATTCTATCTCTGTCTCTATCTCTGTCTGGCTCCTCTCTTCCTCCCTCTGTTCAAACAATGGGATACTAGACAATAAGAAAAAGAATCACACTATTGGTGTATGCAAAAATATAAGTGAATCTCAGTTTAGTTATGACAGCTGCATGGACTGAACTGCATCTTTCTCCAAATATGAAATCTTAACTGCCAACATCTCGACTGAAACATTCTTTGGCAATAAAGTCATCGTGGGTCAATTACTAACAGTTCTTACAGTTACTAAAGGTCCTTAGCTCATCCGCTGTCTGTCAATGAGACAGACAACCTTGGAGAATCTCTTTAAGGAAGTAAGGTTTATTTTGGCTTACAGTCCCTCAGCCGGCCATGGGGCAGGGTCTGCCAGGAAAGCTGCTCACTTCCTGGTGAGTGGGAAGTAGAAGGGGGCACAGAATAGAAGTCAAAATACAACCATAAAGGCTGATGTCCTCTAAGTGGATCTAGCTCCTCAAGTTTCTGCCTCCTTCCCAAAGCTTCATCAGCTGATATGCCTGAGCCTGTGGGGGACATTTCAAATTCAAATTATAATACAAGGTCATATGAGAATAAAGTGGTGCCTGGTGTCCTTACAAAGCAGTGGTTCTCAACCCTTTAATACAGTTCCTCATGTTGTGGTGACCCCAACCATAAGATTATTTTCATTGCTACTTCATAACTGTAATTTTGCTACTGTTATGAACTGTAATGTGAATATCTAATATGTGACCCCTGTGAAAGGGTTGTTTGACCTCCCCAAAAGGGTCACAACCCACAGGTTGAGAATCAGTGTATGAAGAGACAGCCAGGGAGAATACTGTATAATGACGGGGGCAGGTTTCCAAGTTCCACCACTGTATGCTAAGGAATGCCAAGGCTGTTGGTGTCATAGAAAAGAATGGAACAGTATCTCTCCAAAACCTTGGAGATAGTGTGGCCCTCCCCACAGTACGATAATCACAAGACAACAAATGTCTAATGTTTCAAGGTATCCACTTTGTGGGATTTTGTTGTAACAGCCCAAGTGAGCTAGGATACAAAATGAAAGAGACTGAAGAAAAGGCAGTGGCCTGTAAGTGCCATCCCTACGAGAGGGCAGACTGGCAGAGGTGGGAAGGAGAACAGTCAGTGGTGTCTGGGGCAGGAGAAGGGAAGACCTGTGAGGAGAAAGACGGGGTCATGATGTCATACACTGGGGCTGGGCTGGTGCTGCTACTGCATGGGATGGCCTGGTGCTCACATGATGAGGCCCCAGGTTCAAGCCCTAATACTAGCAAAAGTTAGTAAATAAATCTCTAAATTTACAAGGGTGGATTTTTATTCTCTATAGATTTGTACTGACCCCTCCTCCAAATCCAAACACCAAAACCAAAGAAATACTCGCAGAGATCCGACTGCCTCTGCCTCCAGAGTGCTGGGATGAAAGGCGTGCGCCAACACTGCCCCACAATACTCTTGAACTTTACATCCAGATGCAAAGGCAGCTGACTTCTCTCTGTTTTCTTTAGATATATTTTACGTAAGTGATTGTGGCTGAGTCATTTGAGGTGAGTTGCAGACGTCAGGGCAGTTTATCCCTAAACATTTCAATACACATCTCTTAAGAAGAATATTTTTCTTCATATCTAAAAAAAAAAGCAGCAGTAGCACCAATTGGTTAATTCCAGAGCCCAACCTTCTCGACGAAACTCAAAACGTTTGGGGCGTTTTCGCTTGTCTTTTGTTTCTCCTTTTGATTCAGTTTCCTCTTTCAAACCAGGTTTCAATGATGGATCATAAGATCGTTTGAAGATGGGGTGGTGCATGTCTGTAGCCCCGGCACTTAGAAGTTGAAGAGTGAGAATCATGAGTTTGAAACCAGTATGACTGTAGGGTGGACACCGTCTCAAAAACTCAAAAGCAAATATATATTTGGTTGTTATGTTTCTTCAGTCTCTTATTCTAGAGCAGCGGTTCTCAGCTTTCCTAACACTGTGACCCTTTAACACAGCTCCTCATGTGTGGTGACCCCAACCATAAAATTATTTCATTGTTACTTCACAACTCTAGTTTTGCTACTGTTATGAATCATAAGTGTAAATATCTGTATTCTCTGATGGTCTTAGGCAACACCTGTGAAAGGGTTGTTTGCCCCAAAGGGGTCTCACCCACAGGTTGAGAACTGCTGTTCTAGAATGATCTTTGCATCTTTCCCCCACGACGCCATTGGTCTGAAACAGTTGTCTTCATGCCAGCAGTCTGCCTTCATCTGAAGCCCTTCATGGTGTTACCACGTTACGACCACCCTAGGGCTCCCCAGCATCTGAAGCCCTTCATGGTGTTACCACACGTTACGACCCACCCTAGGGCTCCCCATCATCTGAAGCCCTTCATGGTGTTACCATACGTTACGACCCACCCTAGGGCTCCCCAGGAGACAGGTAGGACTAAGGGCTTGATCAGATTCAAGGTAGACACTTTTTTTGCTCAAGAATTGTTCAAAAGTACTAGAGATTTCTTCAGCGTCTAACTAATATTATTACTATCCTTTTGTCTTCCTAAAGACAATTTTCCTACTCTTTCCTCTCTCGTTGTGTATCCATGCAAATAAACCGTGCAAACAGCCCGGCATATCAGCTAGATATGGAGGTCACAAAGGTCGGTAAGATAGTTCCTATCCTAGAGAAGATGAGTGGGTGAAATAGCACCCCATGTCACCCAATTAGTACTTAGTGACTGCTATGAGGAATCAGTCAAGACAAACACGGTCCTTGCTTCCAGTGAATTTAGACAGACATTCATTAAAATAGGAAAATCTAGAAATAGCCTGTAATATGTCACCCTGGTGAGCTTGATACAAGCTAGAGTCATCTGAGAAGAGGGAACCTCAGTTGAGAAATTGCATCAGTATGACCCAGCTATAGGCAAGCTTGTAGGACATTTTCTTAATTAGTGATTAATATTGAAAGACCCAGCCTATTGTGGGTGGGGACACCCATGAGTTCTCAGTGCTATAAAAAAAAAAAAACTGAACAACCCACAAGAACAAGCCAGAAAGCAGCACCCCTCTGTGGTCTCTGCATCAGCACCCTCCGTGGTCTCTGCATCAGCCCCCTCTGTGGTCTCTGCATCAGCACCCTCCGTGGTCTCTGCATCAGCCCCCTCTGTGGCCTCTGCATCAGCACCCCTCCGTGGTCTCTCAGCACCCCTCTGTGGCCTCTGCATCGGCTTCTGCCTCAGTTTCCTGCTTGGTTTAAGTTCTTGTCCCGGCTTCCCTCAGGGGACCATGATTGAGGATATGTAAGCCAAACCAATCCTTTCCTCCCCAAGCTGTTTTTGGTCATGGTGTTTCATCATAACAAATTAGTAACCTTCACTAAGATATACACGCTATAAAAAACCAGCTTGACTGTGTAACAGGAAACTTGAACTGAAGGCCTTGCCTTGAGGACTGAAGGGTGGACAGGATCACGGAGGTTCAATGAAAATGCTGCGGAAGAGCAGCTGGAGAAGAGAAAGGAAGCTCATTGGAGGACAAAAGATTGACTACAGTCCCCTGGGGCAGAGCCCAGGAGGAAGCCACCTCTGTGCTGGGCCCAAGAGGCTGCTTCCCTGAGAACAGCAGCTAAATTGAAGCCTGAAGCTGAGCAAAGCAGAGTGGGGGGGGGGGGGAGTCCAGGGGAGATGGGGACACCCACAGCCTAGGAGAGAGTTGCCAGAATTAAATCTGTGGAGGAATTATGTCTGAGAAAATGATGGCACTTTCTTGACAACGTTTTAACTTCACACCTAACTCTGGATAGAGGGATTTTACTGAGGACAGAGGGATTTTAAATCAAACCAATCTGAGGAAAAACTGTTGGCCACAGGCTCGCAAGGGGAGAACACCTGCCTAGCTTGCAAGGCCCTGGGCATGGCACACATGCACAAGCTCGAACTACAGAAATTTACTCAGAGAATTATTGTCTGACAAAACCAGATAAAAGGAGCTAGAGATCCTTTTATAGATCCTTGGTGGCGCACGCCTTTAATCCCAGCACTAGGCAGGCAGAGGTAAGGGGATCTTATTGAGTTCAAGGCCAGCCAGGACTATGGTGAGTTCCAGGACACCCACCCAAAAGGACCGTGGGTCCTTAAGAAAAGGGTGTTACTTCATTCCACTCTCCTGAGTCCTCAGGTTAGACTAAGTGGTTCAAACCGACTCTCCACTAAAGTAAATAGCTCAGTATTGTTGCTTCTAAGAGTAATTATTAGAATATAAAAACAAAAACAAACAAACATCATCAACAAAAACCTTTCCCTAAGCCTTAAGAGACAGAGTGAGAAGTCAAGCTTCTGACTCAGGAGTAGCTGCTTGCACTGCCCAGCATGGCCCAGTGCCACACTCCAGTAGCCTCAGGGGTACTGTGCATGGCACAGTGAGTCACAGTGGTATTGTCAAGGCACGGTGAGCCACAGGGGTACTGTCAACGGCATGGTGAGCCACAGGGGTACTGTGCGCGGCACCGTGAGCCACAGGGGTACTGTGCGCGGCACCGTGAGCCACAGGGGTACTGTGCGCGGCACCGTGAGCCACAGGGGTACTGTGCGCGGGCATGGTGAGCCACAGGGGTACTACTGTCAACGGCACAGTGAGTCACAGTGGTACTGTCAGTGGCGCGGTGAGTCACAGGGGTACTGTCAACGGCACAATGAGACACATGGGTACTGTGCGCGGCACCTGTGAGTCACAGTGGTTCTGTCAGTGGCGCGGTGAGTCACAGGGGTACTGTGCACAGCGCAGTGAGCCACAGGGGTACTTTGCACAGCACGGTGAGCCACAGAGGTACTGTGCATGGCATTGTGAGCCACAGTGGTACTGTGCGTGGCACAGTGAGAGAAAGGCTTTTGGAAACTTAAGTCAACAGAAGAAACAGATTCTCTTTAATCTCACTAAGGCCCAGGAGAGATGTCAGCAAGAGGTAAACGACCCGATATAAATGGTCTGGTTATTTTTAGATACTTGAAGGAGGCCTCACGGCCAGAATGTTTCATCTCCTTCCTTCTTGCCTTCCATCAGGAAAATGGTTGTGCTCGACAATCATTTGGTTGTTTGATTTGCAAGAAACCAAAGCACCTAGAACCTCTGGGAGAAGGCACAGCGGGGCACAAAAGAGAAAGGGTCTTCAGGACAGTGAATCTGAGGGGGTCTCTGGGGACATCAGATGTTTGGAGGTGTTGCTGGCCAGAGATTGGCTTCAGTGCCGTGGCCTCCAGCCCAGTTGCACATGACCTTCAGGCTGAAGACCTTAGAGAGTTCTCAGATGTCTGTCTTTTCCATTACACTCTGGGGTGGTCAGAAGGAGATCTGAAAGCCTGTGTCAGCCATCACCTTCCAAGATTCGGATTTTCAATAGCCAATTGGAAGATAGAGGTGTTAACTGTCCCTGGGGACTTCCGTTGCCTCCTGGTACTAGTTGTTCTAGGTAATACATTATCTCTAATCCTCTCAACGGTCCACAGAATGAGGCCACCGCCGTCTAGGGAGAGATTCACAGGATCACAGAGCTAACAAACCAAGGCTAAAAGATAAACTTAGGTACACTGAAATTTGAAAGGGTTTATGCGACCAGTGATTCATGAACCATGCAATGCCAAACCACAGGGGAAAACAATAAAATGTTCACAGAAGCAAGACAAAATATTTGGCCGGTTAAAGTGAAACACCCCTAGTTAGGGGTTAGCTGGAAGTTTCTGGTCGGTGAATCTCTAGGTAGGAGTTTTAAGTTTTGTTTTTCTAGACTGTGAAGAGTGAGGTGTCTTCCATTCCATCTCAGTCAAACCACCTTCTGGTTATTTTTTAAAAACCACATTTTCAGTTGGACCCAGTGAATAGTGCTTGTTAAACTCTCTGCTAGGAAGGAGTCTTTTTTTTTCATTTCTACGTTATCGCAGATTGATAACTTTGTGAAGTACAAAATGAAATAAAAGACACAGAAATAAAAGTCAACATTGTAAGTTCTTCAACAGACTGTGTGGTGAGGTTTCTAAACATGGATGCTTGTGCGAATCTCCTACACAGCCCTAGAACTGAACATCCTAGGCAGGAGGGCCCATCTGACTCCTTTCCAGAATTCCCCCCAAACATCTGTGCCTGCTTTCCGTGGCAGATGACTCAGCAGGACTGGCGTGGCCAGCAGACACTCGGCAGGGGTTCTGAGGTCCATTCATAGTTAAGACCATGGGGGTTCTCCACACACCTTGGGCGGCTCCCAATCGCCTATTAGCCACATCCAAAAGAGCCTGGCACCTCTGAACTCTGTGGACACTCATTCATGTGCACATCCTCACACGCAGACACTGAGACACGTGCACACATAATGAGTCTTTAAAAAGAACCATGCATTGCTTCAACGCACTTCCAAAGCTCTTGTTTCCATCTTGGTGTCCAAAGAAGCAAGGACCTCCCCAGAGCCAGTAGTGAACAAGAAAGTACTAGGGAATTTGGGGATTTTGAAGTCGTCCTCCCTAACCTCTGTACTATTCCCTGGTACTGTTTTAATATCTTTGCAGCTTAAAGTGTCTGATGTCTAGGGCCATAAAATGTTATCTTAGCGGGTAAAGGAATCAGGTCTAATGACCTGAGTTGCATCCTTAGGACCTACACAGTGGAATTCAAGTCTGTCTGTCTTTTGTTTTTCCCATCAGTATCCTGTTGATCTGTTGGGGTGACTCAGGTTGCCTGTTTATTTTTCCCTTGGGGGACAAGTCAGGGCTTCATATTCTCAGTGAAGTTGGTAGGTCCACTGGGCAAGTATGGCACCACTGGCCTGTGGCTAGCTTACTTCCCTGAGGTCAGCAGTGATTGCTTCCTTGGTGCGGGAGAATTGTCTGTATTCTGTCAATCATGTTTTAAATAAACACTGATTGGCCAGGCAGGAAGTATAGGTGGGTCAACCAGACAGGAAGTAGAGGTGGGGCGATGAGAACAGGAGAATTCTGGGAAGGAGAAAGCCCATTCCTTCCATTCCTGCCCAGATCACCAAAGAAAAAGGTACTGAGCCACATGGCCATCATAAATAAGAATAATGGGTTAATATAAGCTACAAGAGCTAATAAGAAGCCTGAGCTAATGGGCCAATCAGTTTATAATCTTATGGAGACTTCTGTGTGATTCTTTGGGGCTAAACAGCTGTGGGAACCAGGCAGACAGAAATCCCAACCAGCTGGACCTTAAGCTACACTTCCTTGTGGTGCTGGCCTTGTCTGAAATAGTGGGGTGTTTCTTCGCCCCAGGCTGTTCCTTCCTGAACATGACCAGCTACTGAGCCCATGCGTCATCTTTTGGGATGGGTTGTGGGTTTTTTTTTCCCAGAACATCTCTAGACACTAAGATATATAATTGTTATGACACTCTGCATTTGTGGAAGTCAGAGGATGACTTGCAGGAAGGAGACAGACAGACAGACTGTCTGAACCAAAACACCGTTTATTGTCCCATTGCTCCCAGTACTGACTTTTCATTGGTGTGACTACTGCAACTAACTCTGTCGTGTTAAATGAGTCTTGTGCACACAGCTTGTCCTCTTCTCTTCCTCCACCAGGGTTTGTATTGTTTTTTTGTT
>NW_026067920.1:23134828-23137905 GCF_014885135.2 Alexandromys fortis
GCGCGGCACCGTGAGCCACAGGGGTACTGTGCGCGGCACCGTGAGCCACAGGGGTACTGTGCGCGGGCATGGTGAGCCACAGGGGTACTACTGTCAACGGCACAGTGAGTCACAGTGGTACTGTCAGTGGCGCGGTGAGTCACAGGGGTACTGTCAACGGCACAATGAGACACATGGGTACTGTGCGCGGCACCTGTGAGTCACAGTGGTTCTGTCAGTGGCGCGGTGAGTCACAGGGGTACTGTGCACAGCGCAGTGAGCCACAGGGGTACTTTGCACAGCACGGTGAGCCACAGAGGTACTGTGCATGGCATTGTGAGCCACAGTGGTACTGTGCGTGGAACAGTGAGAGAAAGGCTTTTGGAAACTTAAGTCAATAGAAGAAACAGATTCTCTTTAATCTCACTAAGGCCCAGGAGAGATGTCAGCAAGAGGTAAACGACCCGATATAAATGGTCTGGTTATTTTTAGATACTTGAAGGAGGCCTCACGGCCAGAATGTTTCTTCTCCTTCCTTCTTGCCTTCCATCAGGAAAATGGTTGTGCTCGACAATCATTTGGTTGTTTGATTTGCAAGAAACCAAAGCACCTAGAACCTCTGGGAGAAGGCACAGCGGGGCACAAAAGAGAAAGGGTCTTCAGGACAGTGAATCTGAGGGGGTCTCTGGGGGCATCAGATGTTTGGAGGTGTTGCTGGCCAGAGATTGGCTTCAGTGCCGTGGCCTCCAGCCCAGTTGCACATGACCTTCAGGCTGAAGACCTTAGAGAGTTCTCAGATGTCTGTCTTTTCCATTACACTCTGGGGTGGTCAGAAGGAGATCTGAAAGCCTGTGTCAGCCATCACCTTCCAAGATTCGGATTTTCAATAGCCAATTGGAAGATAGAGGTGTTAACTGTCCCTGGGGACTTCCGTTGCCTCCTGGTACTAGTTGTTCTAGGTAATACATTATCTCTAATCCTCTCAACCATCCACAGAATGAGGCCACTGCCGTCTAGGGAGAGATTCACAGGATCACAGAGCTAACAAACCAAGGCTAAAAGATAAACTTAGGTACACTGAAATTTGAAAGGGTTTATGCGACCAGTGATTCATGAACCATGCAATGCCAAACCACAGGGGAAAACAATAAAATGTTCACAGAAGCAAGACAAAATATTTGGCCGGTTAAAGTGAAACACCCCTAGTTAGGGGTTAGCTGGAAGTTTCTGGTCGGTGAATCTCTAGGTAGGAGTTTTAAGTTTTGTTTTTCTAGACTGTGAAGAGTGAGGTGTCTTCCATTCCATCTCAGTCAAACCACCTTCTGGTTATTTTTTAAAAACCACATTTTCAGTTGGACCCAGTGAATAGTGCTTGTTAAACTCTCTGCTAGGAAGGAGTCTTTTTTTTTCATTTCTACGTTATCGCAGATTGATAACTTTGTGAAGTACAAAATGAAATAAAAGACACAGAAATAAAAGTCAACATTGTAAGTTCTTCAACAGACTGTGTGGTGAGGTTTCTAAACATGGATGCTTGTGCGAATCTCCTACACAGCCCTAGAACTGAACATCCTAGGCAGGAGGGCCCATCTGACTCCTTTCCAGAATTCCCCCCAAACATCTGTGCCTGCTTTCCGTGGCAGATGACTCAGCAGGACTGGCGTGGCCAGCAGACACTCGGAAGGGGTTCTGAGGTCCATTCATAGTTAAGACCATGGGGGTTCTCCACACACCTTGGGCGGCTCCCAATCGCCTATTAGCCACATCCAAAAGAGCCTGGCACCTCTGAACTCTGTGGACACTCATTCATGTGCACATCCTCACACGCAGACACTGAGACACGTGCACACATAATGAGTCTTTAAAAAGAACCATGCATTGCTTCAACGCACTTCCAAAGCTCTTGTTTCCATCTTGGTGTCCAAAGAAGCAAGGACCTCCCCAGAGCCAGTAGTGAACAAGAAAGTACTAGGGAATTTGGGGATTTTGAAGTCGTCCTCCCTAACCTCTGTACTATTCCCTGGTACTGTTTTAATATCTTTGCAGCTTAAAGTGTCTGATGTCTAGGGCCATAAAATGTTATCTTAGCGGGTAAAGGAATCAGGTCTAATGACCTGAGTTGCATCCTTAGGACCTACACAGTGGAATTCAAGTCTGTCTGTCTTTTGTTTTTCCCATCAGTATCCTGTTGATCTGTTGGGGTGACTCAGGTTGCCTGTTTATTTTTCCCTTGGGGGACAAGTCAGGGCTTCATATTCTCAGTGAAGTTGGTAGGTCCACTGGGCAAGTATGGCACCACTGGCCTGTGGCTAGCTTACTTCCCTGAGGTCAGCAGTGATTGCTTCCTTGGTGCGGGAGAATTGTCTGTATTCTGTCAATCATGTTTTAAATAAACACTGATTGGCCAGGCAGGAAGTATAGGTGGGTCAACCAGACAGGAAGTAGAGGTGGGGCGATGAGAACAGGAGAATTCTGGGAAGGAGAAAGCCCATTCCTTCCATTCCTGCCCAGATCACCAAAGAAAAAGGTACTGAGCCACATGGCCATCATAAATAAGAATAATGGGTTAATATAAGCTACAAGAGCTAATAAGAAGCCTGAGCTAATGGGCCAATCAGTTTATAATCTTATGGAGACTTCTGTGTGATTCTTTGGGGCTAAACAGCTGTGGGAACCAGGCAGACAGAAATCCCAACCAGCTGGACCTTAAGCTACACTTCCTTGTGGTGCTGGCCTTGTCTGAAATAGTGGGGTGTTTCTTCGCCCCAGGCTGTTCCTTCCTGAACATGACCAGCTACTGAGCCCATGCGTCATCTTTTGGGATGGGTTGTGGGTTTTTTTTTCCCAGAACATCTCTAGACACTAAGATATATAATTGTTATGACACTCTGCATTTGTGGAAGTCAGAGGATGACTTGCAGGAAGGAGACAGACAGACAGACTGTCTGAACCAAAACACCGTTTATTGTCCCATTGCTCCCAGTACTGACTTTTCATTGGTGTGACTACTGCAACTAACTCTGTCGTGTTAAATGAGTCTTGTGCACACAGCTTGTCCTCTTCTCTTCCTCCACCAGGGTTTGTATTGTTTTTTTGTT